>NW_009936314.1:34302-51043 GCF_000696875.1 Nestor notabilis | reverse complement strand
GGGAAAGAGGATTAAAAAACTGCTTCTGGGGCAGCTGAGGTGCAGACCCACCTAGTCCCTGTTGGCTTCCATTGTCTGTAGGAAACAAAATGGAGCAGCTCCTGCCCCTTCCATCCTTCCCTGACATTTGTGGGATGATGTCAAATAACCCCACAGTGTTTCTTTGTGTAGGCAATTTGTTTATGGTTGCGGCACAATGTGAGCTGGTTACACACAGGAAGCCACCACAGATGGCTATTGCAGGCACATTGCCTTGGCCGGGGAAGGGATTAAGCCAAGCTTTGGAGTAGCTGGGTTTGTTTTTCTTTAATTTAACACTTTAGAACAAGTTCCTAAACCTTGAAGTGTTTGGAGGCAAGTGTTTTCCGGCAGTGCGCCCTGTGCGGCTCTGGAAAGCAAGCTCAGAGCCTGCTCACACATCTGGCAGGCCCACGTAGGAAGGAGTTTCCATCCAAGGCACTTGAGAAGTCTGTGAGGTTGTCAGAGCCACGGGCAGCTCGCCCATGTGGGAGCAGAGACGTGTGGATTTGGTACCTCCATAGCTCCCGCTGGCTCAGCGGCATCCTGCTCCATGGGCCCTTGCTGGCCACAAAATCTTTTCCTTCAAAGCCTCCTTTCTGCTTCTGGGCAGCAGTACCCGTTGGTGGGAATACCCAGGACAGGGTGGGCTGCTTTGAACCTGCATTTGATGATGCTGGAGTGACCTGCAAAGGGACTGACCTTGCCTTAGACTGCTCTGCAGTGCTGGTGCCCAGCTGGACCCTCTTCTGCAGGCCACCAGGGGCAATCGTGAAGGCATGAAGGACCTTGTGTGATCCGTAACTTTCAACATTGCTGTGTCTGCAGAGAGAGACCTGCTCTTCTGCCTTGTCTTTCTGGGAGGAGTGAGTGGGGCTTTAGCCCTACATGCACTGAAATCCCATCCAGGATTTGCACGGAAGCCAATGGAAGCACTGAGAGCCAGAGCAGCATACCAGTGTCAGATGTCTGGGCTGTTTTGACCTGGGTGAGGAGAGGGGACACCTCGCTGTGAACAGAGGGACACTACTCTTGGGTCATGATGGCAGATGGGATGCAACGTATTTTGGGAAGAGCTTAGGCTGTGCACTCATCCTGCTGTGACCTCCAGCTCTGCTGTCTCACGTTCAGCAGCTATGCGAATTACTTGAAAAGTAAAAAGCTTGTTTCTTAGCTCCCCCTCCTTTCTTTTTCTTTCTCATATGTTGGTATTTCTAAAGGATCAAGGCCCTGTTTTTCCTGCCAGCCCTTGCTTGTGTTTAGGGAGGGGTTTGGCAGGCACCACAGGGATTTTCCAGCACTTGGACTCTTTTCAAAGGCTTATTTTCCATCAGTGTTGTTTATCCATTTCCTTCATTTTTTTGTTCAGAGCACAATTAAAGATTCCTGATAGAGTTCCTGAAGCAGAGGGGTTTAGCTGTTGGTTTGCTATCAGTCAGATACTTGGAGACACAACCAGCAACCACTCAGGCTACGCTTTTCTATGTGAAGCCAGGATTGCATCAAATGTCCACCCTTCTAGCTCCCTGTTCAGATAATCCGTAGCACAGAGAATCATCCCTGGTTATGATAATCTGCTTAAAGGGGGTTGGTGCAGCAGGCAGAAGTCCCAGTTCATGGTAAGGCAAATGGTTTGCAATTGTTGCTTTTGTGGAAACCTACAAGTTGATCTTCCCAGAGCTCTCAGCAGTGTTAAAGAAAACATTTATGACACAGTTACACAATAGTTTCAAAGAACTCCCTTATGATCGACCCAAGTGTACAATAGAAACACTCCTTCTTCCCTATCATCTCAATCAGTTTATATGAAAATCCTGGTGTACATATCTAAAAGATCTCATCCCCCAAAGGATGCCCTGTTGTTTTCAAGGGTCTGTTTTTACCTTAAATCATGCTTCTTTTATTTATTTCTTCTTCAGATTCCTGAAACAAAACAACCTCCGGTCCCCAAGATCGAATCCCCAGAGGGATATTACGAAGAGGCTGAGCCATACGATGTCTCTGTAAATGGTATATCACAGCTAACTCTCCGGGGGGGTTCATGTGGGACATGGAGGAGTTGAGGTTTATGAAAATGAGCAAATAGACATTTCTTACAGCTTTTGTGGGAAATCTGTTTTCTGATACCGGTCACACTTGATATTGCAGATCTAATGCTAGTTGGAAAGAAAAGGCAACTGAATTACTGTGGAGATAAGTAGTATGTCTGGGTTAATAGAACGTCACTGTAAAACATTATAAACCATTGTGGGGTCTCTTTGTCTTGATGGTTTTCTGGCAGATAGGCTGCAGCCAAACGCAGGTTTCTGTTCAGGAGTGAGTGGTGAAGCTGTGGTGGCTTGCATTTGTGTCCTGGTGCTCTAATTGTCCCTTTGGGGCTCAAAATCCATGCCTCTGTTGGTCTGTTAGATGTTTGTATAATTGGCTATTTATCCAGCTCTGTCTCTTGTGGCAGTTTAACTATCTGTAAACCTGATCAGGAAGCCACACTTCACATGAGGGGACAGTCTCTGGGCTCCCTCTTCACACACTTGATTCCTGCCTGGGTTGGCGCCTCTCAGCAATGTCCTCGGCAGTGCCGTGATCCCTGTGGGATCTCTATGGAGTCCCAAGCCCTTCAGAAGCAGACTGCAGCACACAGACTGAGCTCCCACATTCTCATGTTTTTAAGCAGTATTTCTGCATCCTTCTTTTGGCAAACACCCTTAAGTGAGAGATTACTTTCCTTTGGTCTGATAACAGAGCTGATCTTGTCATCACTTTATAATCCATTTAAGACCAAGTGAGACAGATTATATTGCTCTGCTGCAGAAGCAGATCTCTGCTCATCAGCCTTGACTGCAGCGAGTGGAGTGTAATGTTTTTCTTCCCTGTGAGAGTGCTGAGGCGCTGGCACAGGGTGCCCGGGGAAGCTGTGGCCACCCCATCCCTGGCAGTGTTCAAGGCCAGGTTGGACACAGGGGCTTGGAGCAACCTGCTCAAGTGGAAGGTGTCCCTGCCCGTGGCAGAGGTTGGAACTGGATAAGCTTTAAGATCCCTTCCAGCACAAACCATTCTGCAGTTCCATGACACAAGTGGCATGGGGCAAAGCTGAGCAAGGAGATCCAAGTCAAGCAAAGAAGTGAGAGTTAAGTGAATAAAAGCTTTAGATTTAAACCCTTGGCTCTTAAATCTGAGCTGCTCTGCGCCCTCGCCAGCCCCGGTGTGTACCACTGGGCTTTGAAGCTCCCTGGAAGGGAACCACCAGTGATGCTGCTGTTTGAAGTGGCCAGGGATTGATGTGTCTGAACATCCCTCGCTCTGTGTGTGCATCTTGCGCTCCTGGGCAGCTCGTAGCTCTGTGTGGATTGCTGTTGTCACAGAGTTAGCAGTTACAGTGCTAAACAAGAAAAGGGGAGGTGTAGAAAGATTTCTTTATCCCTGAACCACCCCGTTTTGGCTTCAACCAAATTACAGCAGTGAACAGGAGCATCACACCCAGCTCAGGTAGGAAAGGTGCAGGCTCATTGCGGCCAGTACCGTTTGGTGCAGAGGAGAGTTCCCCCCAGCTCTGCCATGTGTAGCTCAGTTTTGCTGCAATGCTCTGGGTTGTTTGGCTGAGGTCAGGGCTGTGATGTGGGGCACAGGGGGGTGAAGCCCTCAAGGACAGGTTGCTGCAGCCTTGTATTCACAGGGAGTTTCCAATTGCCTGCACTGTAAGATAAATGGAATTGTTTTTCCCTGCTGCACATTGGGAAAGTGGATAATGTGCTAAGAGCCATGGCATGTAAAGACACACACCAGATTAACTGGAGTACAGCCATGGATCCATGCAGGGAAACCCAGGTTACGTTATCCAGCGAGCTCCATAAACTCACATGGCGTTCAGAGCCTTGGCTGGCAGGAGTGATAAGCACACACCCAGCTTAAACCTCTCTGCTTCGCCTTGGTAACCTGCTGCTCAAGGATGCAAATCCACCCACCAGCCACTGAAATCCAGGCCAGCCAGATGCCTAAGGAGATCAGAGCCCTGCAAGAAGAGAAGAAAGCCTTATCATGGGAGCATTGTCAAAATGAGATAGTTCTGGGTGCCAAAGGGCAGTCTGTGGCTGCTATGAATAGCTGTTTTACCAAGCAGTATTGCAGCTTTAAGTGGACATAGGAGCTTGTGGAGCAAGCAGAGATGGGACATGTAAACCCAGGCAGTCCCTCACCACCAAGGTGTGTGGTGCCTTTCCCTCCTGTGACTGCTCAACCACTGGTCCCCTCTGCAGGCCCCAGTAGGTCCTTCCTCCTATACAAACTGCCTGGTGTGCTATGATGCTGATGTTTCTTAAGGTGGTTTGAGTGACAAGGAAGGCAGCATCATGTCACTGAGAGTGTCTGTGCTTTTTGGCAACCTCCTGTTTGAGATGGTGCCTTGGGTTGAGTGAGAAAGAGGAGCAGGGAAAGATGTGAAGCAGTAGGTATGTGGCAGGAGAAGGCTGCAGGGGCTCAGGAGAGGGTGAAGACATGCAGTGCAGAGGGGAGGCAGGGCAGTGGTGCTGGGAGTCTGCTAGTACACTGGTTTGCCTTGAGATCAGGCTTCAAATCCAATGGCATGTGGGCAAACCTGCAGGTCTTGGTCCTGCCTGTTGGTTCAACAGGTACAAAACTGGGCTCCGCATCCCTCTTTCCCACCTTGTCTTATAGAACTATAGAATGGTTTATGTTGGAAGGGACCTTAAAGCTCTTCCAGTTCCAACCCCCTTCTACAGGCCAGGACACCTTCCACTATGTCAGGTTGCTCCAAGCCCCTTTGTCCAACCTGGCCTTGAACACTGCCAGGGATGGGACAGCCATAGCTTCTCTGGGAACCCTGGGTGTCTCACCCAATGGCATTAGTACCTTGTACCTGTCCTGCATGGAGTGATGCTCATTGCTAGCCACTGCCTTGGGACCTTAGTGTGACTGCTGATGCTAAGGGCAGTCTGGACATGCATGGGTTTGCCCTGGCCAAAGATGCTACAGCCTGACCCCAGTAGCCCCCCAGCCCCTCTGTGCTCACCCCCTTCTCCCCACAACCTGGGCAGGGAAGGGGCCGGCGCTCCAGGGAGCTGTGACAGAATTACACACGAGCCCTGGAAGACACCCATGTGTCTCCAAACAAATGGGCGTAGTGAAACCAAACAAAAATAGGAACACCACTAAAATTAGCGGGTGTACTGCCAAGAAAGGACATCAAAGCAAGCCTCCAGATGGGCTGAGGAGATAGAGGATCCGTGCAGCATCAGAGGTGGGACTGCGAGGCACTATAGCAAACCAGGGGTGAACTAATTAAAACGAAGCAGGCGAGCGAGTCTGATGGGTCTCGGGGTCCCTCTTTCATCAGCAGGATTCCCGCCCCTCTGCTGGGAATGTCTCTGCCTTTCATTTTACAGCAAATGCTGCTGCTTCTTCCCTTTCCTCCGGGGCTGAGATGTGTTAAACCGTTAACGTCCTCATCTGCCTTTGCATAATTGAAGGGTGTGATAAGAAACAGAATGCAAAGCAAGGGGCAGCGTGACTGCCAACTGAGCAATCATTATTCCAGCTGAAACGGCTCCTCTGCCCTGGCTGATTTTAATTACTTGGATTCTGTTTGAAAGGGAATTGTGGTGTTTGAGGGGATGGGTTGCAAACATTGTCCCTGTCTGAAGTCTCACTGTATGGTCTGCTCCTCTGTTCGCAGCAGGGATGGGGCAGCTTCTCTGGCCGAGGGGGAATCATGGGGCTGAGCTGGACTGACCTTGTTCTCCGCATTTGCTTATATGTGGCTTTCTTTCTTTGTCTCCCTTTCTCTTTCCTTTTGACTGTGCAGGTCTTTTTGGTAGGCTTGCTGCGGCTGGACCCAGGCCAGGGTTGCAGGTTACTGAGGGCGTTATTTATGCCACAATAACAATGGGTATGGCATGCTTTCCAAACCTGAAGTGCCTTTAAAAGAACAAAACAAACAAAACCAAACCTCAAAACCCTCTCAGTTTTAACAAAGATGATCAGATGCCTCTCCTGGCATTGTCCATTACCCATGGCCATGGGTAACCACCTCTCCCCTCTCTCTGCCTCTGCTGGAAATACACAAGATGGCTTTTTTTTTGTCTTCCCCATGCTTAAGATGACAGCGAAGAGAACTTCCTTCCCTAGCTGTTATTCCCCTGGTTCTGGTCACTGATGTGGAGCTGATAGGTGGTAACACTGGCTGTATTGACAAGCAGATGTTCAGTGAATGTTGAAGGTGCTCTGCTTGGGCAGAGGCAGCTCTGCTGTATGAGATGGTTGGACCTTCCCACATCATGGTCGTGGGAAGACAAACAGGAAAGCTGAGGTGGATTAAAGACATTCAAGAACACGGCTGCCACTGGTGTCATGGCAGTGAGAGGATAAAACTGTGGTCTTAGTTGAAACTGCCAGTAGGTGGAAATGGAGACTTTGTACTGAAGTATATACTGCCTGAGCTGTATGACTTGGGATTGTGTGAAGCTTAGTAGTGACAGCAGTGTTGTCACAAGTCAACCAAGTAAGGTTTGTCCCTGTTTGCCAGCTACACTGTCTGGAAAACACCTTTCCATCATGAGGCCATAGTGGTATCACCAGGCCAGCAATGGCTGCAGCTCTTCAAGTAGAGAACAGTTCATCTTATGAGGCACTTGTGCTTGTGGCTGACACACGAAACAGCAGCCAGGGATCCTTCTGAGAACATAGAAGAAGAGTATTATTCCCCCAGGAGAAAGGTGGCAGCCTGGGACCAAATGGCTAGGTGAGGGGCACCAGAGACACCCAGGGGGCCTATCACTAACTGCCCCATGTTGATAAAGAGGCAGATTTATGAGATGAGGTTCCCTTAGGCATCCTTGTTGATGCATAAGGAAGGGTCCCTAGCAGTGCAGAGGTTCAGCTTCTTGGTATTTCTATGGGTGATAAACCTCAACACTTCTACTCCATCTGAACTTCTGACCAGGCTGCCCATGGACAAGGTCTGCATAGTGATAGTGCACTGGGGGTAATGTTTTCCCATAAAAGATGGACAGTTCAATACATTGAAGGTGTGAAGATGGTGAGGCAGTAGTGTGCTGTCAGCACCATTCAGAGGCTTTGAAAGGGAGTATTTGCTTTTTAATAAGCTTGTTTAATTGGTGCAGCTTTGATCACTTGAGGGATGTTATAGAGTGAGATTCCACTGGAGGTAAGGCTGTAGCTTTGTTACTGCATCTCAGTTCATTTTATCTTAAGAACAAATAAACCCAACTTAAGAAATGTTCTTCAGTGAAGCTCCAAATGCTTTTTTCCTCTTTTCTGGCTGCTTTTCCTCTTTTTAATTTGCACCAATCTGATAACATGACTTTTATGTGGGTATTAAGATTTGATGAGAATCAAAATTAGATTAAATTCTGGTAAGAAAAACTTAACGATATTCCTCCATGCTGTTTGGTAGGACAAGAATGCAAAACCCTACACAGATGCTGCCCAAATCTTACCATCTTGCTATGTGAGCTTATCTTGTGAATAAGAGCCATACTGTAAACCCCAGCAGGGCATTGCAAATTCCCCTGCGGTCAGTGGAAACATTTCATTGTTTCTCATGAGCTTGGTGCCAATGATCAGCTGAAAACTCCAACACCCTACAGTGTATTAGAGCTGGGAATCGCAGATCCCAACTCATCTTAACAACATAGCAATCCATTTAGGAATGAATATAAAAAATGTGATTACTCTTATTTGCTGCTGCAGCAGCACGTCCCTTCAAAACCCCTTGCTGTCCTGTAGGTGCTGGGTAGAAAGAGACCCATTATCCCAGAGAGGGAAAGTGGAATGACATCTGAAATACAATAGATTATTGCTTGTTGCATGGCCTCGCAAATACCATTTTTACTTCTGACATTCAGAGGACAAGGGCTGATTGTAGCTTGCTGTTGCCTTAAAAACTGTGAGTGTCTGGCTTTAAGTAGAAGGTAGAAAAAGCATCTTTGATGGTGGGGGAAAGCAGCAAACATCAGAAATGCTTAAGGGAATGTTCTTGAATTTGTGGTCAACTGAGAAGTGTCTTTTGAGTGTTTGCTAGCTATGAGGCACAAAACATTGCAATGGAATCAATATTGGGCTAGAAAGAAAAAGGGATCTGTGAAGGTTGTTATCCTATCAATTATGCTCCCGTAGGAGAACTTCAAAAGACACATCCCTATGCTGAAAGCTTTTGCATGTGTGAGCATGGCTGAGGCAAGCGCTAGGCTCAGTGTTGTCCTAGAAATGTACTTAATGACAGAGCTTTGCTTTTGTTATAGAAGATGGTGAAGCTGTTAGTAGCTCCTATGAATCTTACGATGAAGAAGAGAGCAGCAAAGGCAAGTCAGCAACCCACCAGTGGCCATCCACGGAGGCCACCATTGAGCTGATGAAGGATGCCCGCATCTGTGCGTTCCTGTGGAGGAAGAAGTGGCTGGGACAGTGGGCAAAACAGCTGTGTGTTATCAAGGACACCAGGCTGCTGGTGGGTAGATCCTACACTCTGCCTATAGCAACCTGTTTTCATGAGCTGGGGAGGGAAGTGGCACCTCAGGCCATGTTAACTAGCTGGCAAAAACAAAGTACCTCATGTAACATGTCCCAAAGATTTGGTCTTATCATTTCATTTTCAGAAGGGACATGTGCATGGGGCTGCTGAGGGGGAAACAAGGTCACATTTGCAACCAAAATCCCAAACTCCCAAAATACCTAGAGATGCTTTGGGGGAAACTTTCTGAGGTGGTTAAGGGAGAAGGGATGTTTATCCCACTGGCTGACCACATACTTCACCCTCCAGGAGTATCTACGAGAGGTATTTCGGACTATATGTTGCATCTACATAGATGTATATCACTATAGACATGCCGTGTGTGTAGTCTGTGTAGGCATCACAGACTTGTGGGACCTATAGGACTTTCTTGTGCTCAGCACACTTAATGCGTGTGGTTGCACTGAGCTGCTTCTAGGGTTGAGTTTGTGCCAGTGAGTGAGAGGGAAGGCTCCTCCTCAACCTTTTACCTGTCCTCCCATCTTCCTTCCCCAGTGCTACAAGAGCTCTAAAGACCACAGCCCTCAGCTGGATGTGAATTTGCTGGGCTGCACTGTCATTCACAAGGAAAAGCAAGTGAGGAAGAAAGAACACAAGCTGAAGATCATCCCCATGAATGCCGACGTCATCGTGCTGGGGCTGCAGAGTAAAGACCAGGCAGAGCAGTGGCTCCGGGTCAGTGGCGCCTTCCATGCTCTTACCCTGGCTTTGCTGGGAGACTATCTTATCTCAGTCTTGTCCTTGTGTGCCCTGGCTCCCTTCCTCCCTGCAAGCCTGTATACAAATACACCACTTTATTTCCATGTCCCGGGATAGCTTCTTCCTGCAGCTCCCTGCTGCCTTCTGTGTGCAAGAGGCTGTGGAGGGACCTCCCAGCCCAGCTGCTGGAGGAGGGATGTCTGGGATGGGTGCCCAACATGACTTGGCTGAGGACAGGGGGAGATCTGGCCCTTTCCCTCAGACAGCAGCAGCAGAAGGAGCCTGGGGCTGCAAGGGGCCAAGGCCACCATTGCTGGCAGCTTCTTCCTGGGTGAGTTGGATCCATCAGTTTTGCTGGCTGCCTGCTGCACCACCAGGAAAGTCCCTGGGATTGCCAGCAATATAAACTGTGGGTCTCCCAGGCTGCTGTGGTTCTGCCTGTCCTGGGTGGGGGGCAAGTACTGACCCGTTACTGCAGCTCTCTCACAGGCTATGGCTTGCTCTTCTGCACAGGTAATCCAGGAGACCAGCGGTCTGCTGTGTGAAGGAGGCAGTGAAGGCAACCAGTACATCCCAGATTCGCAGCGGCTCAGTTACCCAAAGGTACACCTTGTATGTACAGAGGGAATTAGCACTTCAGCTTTTCCATCCTGTTCCTTCAATCATAGAATCATAGAATGGTTAGAAAGGACCCTAAGTTCATATAGTTCCAACCCCCCTGCCATAAATAATAGTTGTAGGCGTAGTAATTTTATCTGAGCACAGACTGATATGAGTGTAACCAGACCCCTGTTCTGCTGAGTTATTGGAGCAATAGTAATTTTTCTTTGCAGCCTTAGTTTTGTTGCCACATCTTACCCCAAAACTGACTCAGCATTGGGCTCTCTTCCATACAAGGCAGCAGACACTACCTCATCCAATGGGACAGTTGTGCTCCCTAATTGTTTTGGAAGGGTCATAGACTCTTGCATGCCAGTGCTCAGGCCAGCCTCTAGTCAAAGTTTAGATGACACTCTCCGGGGAGGTACAACTTGTTCCAAAACACTGGGAGGTGAAAGAAACCTTCTGAAGTCCCTGGTGGACACCCAAAATGGACCTGTTTGGGTACCTGGGCAGTTCCTCTGCCCATGCCCTCCTACAGGGACTGGAGCCAGGCTGCAGGATGGAAGGCCATAGGGTGACACTGGTGGTGCCACCACGTCATCTCAAAGGTGAGCCCAGCTGGGCAGTTCATGTGCTGGGATCAGAAACAGTGGGGAGGGCACAGCATGAGAAGGCAGGTAGGGGATGTCCGTGTGGAGAGGGGGGGAAAAGGCAGTTGCACCGGGTGCTGGCTGGAGGGACGTGCCACGTCCATCTGTGGAGCTTGTGTCTGGTGCCTGTTGGCAGGTGGAGGTGTCTGAGAGGTACTCTGCAGCCTCCGAGAGCGGGAGCAGCACCGACGGACACCCGGAGACAGCCGAGACAAAGGATGGTAAACCCTCACCCTGGGAATGGCAGGGAAACGGGGATCATCGACCCTGCGTGTGGCGAGGGTTTCGTGTTTGCCGCCGCCACCTCAGACTGACCTGATGCAGGGTGAAAGCCGCGTGTGAATTCACTGCTGTCAATTTGATTTCAGTTCATTGTTTTCCACAATGCAGTGACAGAGGTTGGGATTTCTCACAGTTACAGAGTTAGGGCAGGGCTTGAGAAACCTGGGCATGATACCTGCCCTACCACAGAGATGCTGCGTGACTCTGGGCAAGTCACTTTGGGACAGCTTGAGATGGCATAAATGGCATGAATAAGTGACTATCCTCAGAGATGTCTGCAGAGAAACTTGGAGTGTGAAATGCTGAGCTGTCCCCAGTGGGAGAGTTGCACCTTCGTGCTAGGGCATCTGACTCTGGGCTTTAAGCTCCATTCCCCATCTCTAAGATAGGGCAAAGTAATTACATTATAAAAGGAGATGCTCTATTAGAAGGATGGTGGGACCATCTATGTATCAGAGAGAAAGATAAATCCATGCTGAGGACTCAACTGAAGTCAGATGGAGCTTGGCTGCTGAGTCCCCTTACACTGGGAATTCACCATCTTGTTACAGCAGCAGTAAGGAAAATCTGGACTAAAAACATCCAACTTGATTTCTTACCATGATTATCTGATGATTATGCAGCCATATTCATGCATTGATGTGCTTGGTAGGAAAATGCTGTGGAGAGGCTCACTGGGCATCAGCTTTCACTCTCCCCACCTTAAGTCCCTCTTTTAGAAAGGCAAAGGCTTAAATGCAGTAAATATTTATGGATAATGGTTTTTAATCCCACTCTTTGTAGTATAAGAAAGCGAAGGGAAGTTGATACCTGCACGGTCAGACCTGTGCAAACAGCCTTCATGCAGCAACTGGAGTTGGTCAGAACTAACCCAAGTTTAAAGCAATATAGGTTAAGTATCTTCAGCAAATCACTCTGAGATTACTGGTGCCGTCTTGCTCATCATGTCCCTGGGCTTTGGACTATTGCAGCCTGTCTCTGAGTGGCAGGTTTGCCCTTTGCAAGGGATGTGTGCTGCAGTGCTGTTGGGTGCAGGACAGCAGTGCAGGCAGCTTTGGGGCAGGACACTGAGCTGGGACAGCAGGCTGTGCGTATGGCTGTGAGTTAGGAAAGCCACACATATGTCTCTCTCTCTTTTTCTTCTCTGGTAGTTAAGAAGAAAGGCACAACTGGCCTGAAACTGAGCAATCTGATGAACCTCGGGAGGAAGAAATCCAGCTCCCTGGATAGCCCAGAGAAATCCCTGGAGACTTCAAGTAAGTGGCAGCATGAGCTCCTCTGTAGGGACTTGTCTTGGTGCTGGATCTTGGTGCACAGGGCAGGATGAGCACCACGCATCCTCCTTCTCGCACACACACGTGCCAGGCTGTCCTGAGGAAAAGCAGCCACAGTCTGCTTGGTCTGTGCCAGTAAATCCATACAGGTTGTGGTGCCTCTTACACATTAAGGTGACTGAGTGGCTTACAAGGGGGACAGGGTGACCCAGGAGGAAGGGCAGGCAATACCAGATGTGCATGCAGAGGGCATCTGTGCTGCTCTTCCTGGGCATTAGCATGGGATGTAGGAGTCAGCAGGGAGAGAGTTGTGTGGCTCAGCTGGCATTCACCATCTGGGACCAGCTTTGTCCAACCTTCTGCAGCCAATTTGAACCTAACCTGAATTTCAAGGGTCTCATTTTGATCAGATTTTTACCCTTTTCATCCTGTTTGGTATGGATAGGACAGCTTGTGCTTTTGCTCTTCGTTGTTGCCTGCACCTTTGTGTTGTGTGTTGATCTCAGAACTTAGCCATCGGACATCCTCATGAGCATAAATGAGTTTGGATTCCCTCTCCCTGTGGGGTAGAAAATGTGCCTAAGTAACCCATGCTTGCTTGCAGGTTACCTGAACGTGCTAGTGAACAGCCAGTGGAAGTCCCGTTGGTGCCAGATAAAAGATGGTCACCTCCATTTCTACCAGGACAAGAACCGAAGCAAACTGGCTCAGCAGCCTCTGAGTCTGGCAGGTTGTGAAATTATCCCAGAGCCAAGCCCTGATCATCTCTACTCCTTCCGCATCCTGCACAACGGGGAAGAACGGGTCATTCTGGAGGTAGGGTGCATATCTGCAAGACAGTTTGGCTTTAAGTTGTCAGCTTGGCTGTCTTGGTAGGCCTAAATGCTGGTGAGGTCCTTCAGAGGAACCCTCAGTCCAGAGAAACAGAATCTGAAGCGAGGGACTTTGGTTCATCTGCCTGTGGTCACCTAGAAGGTGCCCCACCTAGTTGTCAGTCCAGCCTGTGTCTGATGCTGGTGCCTCCAGAGGACCATTCAGCCTTCATCTTAGGCACTCATCTTAGGATGGGATGAAGGGTCCTCTGGAGGTGCCCATCTCTCTCCACTGACTATAGGATAACCTCGGACAATTAAGTTTCAGATAGCGAATGTTAGATGAGAGAAATGCCACTTCAGGGCTTTAAGTCTGTGGTTAGGACAAACAGAGAACTTCACCTTCTGCAAGCAGAAGCCATGAGTTGTGCATCCCAAGTAAACTGATCGCAGATCTGCCCCTGGAAGTGCAAGTGAATTCATCTCCATCTGTTACTTTCCTTTGCCTGCACCCAGGACTGTTTATCTCTAATCTTAGTTCTCTCTGACGACAGCCTGATTATAGTAGGAGGTGGACAATGTGAGCAATTTCCTGTATTTTTCCAGTGGGTGGAATATTTATAGCTAAACAACTGACTTCAAGGGCCTGCCATGAAGTTCGAAGGTGTTTTTGTTTAGCTTCTGGTTCAGGGTATGTCTGTGTCTAAGGAATTTTGCCTAATTACAGGTGTGAAGAAGAGGTGCTGGGAAAATCCACATTTTGTGAATGGAAGAATCTGTATTTTGTACAGGCTGGCAGGCTTCCCAGGGACTCAAGTCTCTGCTAAATAAAACAGATTGAAAGCTTAAAATATACTTTCCAGTTTGGGATTTGCTTGCCCTGAACTTTTTGTGCTTACTGCTCTGACTCTTTAAATCAAAGCAAAAGATGGCTGCATCTTCTTGCTTCAGGTAGAAATCCCCCACTACCAGAATCCCACACTACCATGTGGCTCTTTACTATAGCTGGCTACAAGGCACCGTATTTAACTCTTCATTGTGTAAAACGTCAGGGTGTTCATTTGGTACTGACCATGCCAAAGCGAGGGGCTGTCTTTGGTGTTCTCTGATCCTGCTTTAAACTCCTCGCTTCCCCTCTCCCCTGTGCCAACAGCCCTGGAAGGGGTTTGGGCTCTGCCATAAGGAACTGGCAGGCTCCCTGGTGTGCTCAGGTCTCCTTGCATGTCTGTGTTTGGCAATCCTATTGCTGCGCTCTGCTGGTGCAAAATAAATCCCGCATGCTTTCCTTCCCAAAGTCAGCTCTATGCCAGCATCTCCAGCCCCAGAGACTGCTCTTACTCTTGTAAGCAGCTGAGTTGATCATCATTGAAAGGAAAATGCAGGCTGAGTAGAAATTTTAGGAAATTTTAGGAAAGAGTTAAGCAAAGAGCTGCATTCATCTTCCAAATCAGCCCATACACAGAGGGGTACTTCTTTCTTCTTTTAATGCAGCCTCGGGTTTAATATAACTACTCAGCAGTTCATCTTTCCCCTTGCAAGCCCAGCATGCTTCCCTTCGCAGGGCTAAGGCAGCATCAGCCTTTGGAGTGCAGAGAAACTGCTGTTACAACCTGTGTTGTCTCTCTGATCTCCCCACAGGCCAAGTCCTCGGAGGAAATGGGTCACTGGCTGGGCCTCCTCTTGTCAGAGTCAGGTTCAAAAACAGACCCGGAGGAATTTACCTATGATTACGTGGATGCTGACAGGGTTTCCTGCATTGTGAGCGCCGCGAAGAACTCCTTCTTGTACGTCAGTGGGGATGGGTGGGGATGCATGGGGCTGGTAAGGGGAAGCAACCAGAGCTGGGGTTCCTCAGCTTGTGGGAGGTTGGCTGCCATGGGAAGGGGTGGTCAATTCACAGCTCAGTCGCTATCTTTGGAAGCTCAGTGCGGGACAGGACAGCACTCATTGTGCCACCATGGCACATCTAACCCTTGCCATAGGGCTAGGGCACATGCCTAGGTGGTTCTTGCGAACGCAGGTTGGTGGGGTGGGCTTGGTTGATGGACCTGATGTAGTTGAAGATGTCCCTGCTCGTTGCTTGGGGGTTGGACTAGATGAGCTTTGCAGGTCACTTGCAACCCAAACTGTTCATGATTCTATGTGAGGCCATGGGCACCCAGCCATGTGGTTCACTGTGCCACTGGGACAGGGCAGTTGCGCTGCTGCAGTGCTGTGCCTGAGGGTGGGTGAGAAAGAGACAAGAGGAAATGTAACAGCAGCAGTGTGCACATATTGCTGCATGGCTCCTGCATCTGACCATGTGGCCTTGCCCAGACTCCAGGACCACTGTGCTCAGATGCCCCAAAATGCAGCACATCATGGCCATGCAGCACGACCTGATGGGATGTCCTGCTTCTTGTTTGCAGCTTAATGCAGAGGAAGTACTCTGAGCCCAACGCCTATATCGACAGCCTGCCGAAGGGCAAGGTGCAGCAGGAGGAGCTGTACGATGATGTGGATCTGCCAGACCTGCCCGTGGTAAGATGCTGCAGTGCATCATCACCCAGTGCTGCACCATGGGCAAACATCTGGCCAGGGGGAGTCTCCAGCAGTGAAGGGGATTCCCTGGCCCTGGGGAAATCCAGGCTTTTGCAATGGGGCAAAGTGAATGCTGGAGAAGAGGCACTAAAGAATGGGAGAGAAATTTCCAGCAGGGTGCTGTAGGGATCCTCAGGCAGCTGGGATAAAATCTCACCGTATACATCAGCAAACAGCGCGCATTATTTGGTGATTGATAGTGGCTTGTTTGGAGCCTGGTCTATCAAAATTCCTTTTGATACCTGTAAGAACAAGTGTGTAAGGACAAGGAAAAGAGGGACTATGCTGGAGATGGGACTGTTATCCCAGGAAAGGCAAAAAATCTGGCAGGGGTTGCTAGATGTACAACAGCATGAGATCCTTGGATGGGGCTGCTGCTACCATTGGAAAGACCTATTGAAGATGAGTAGGAGGGACCTTTCTTTCAGTACACCAAAAAGCCCTCTATGGAATGACGTAGAGAATGGGGTTTTAGTTCCTCTAAGGTTTATGGAAAACACTCCAGATTGCCTGAGATGATGCTGCTCTGCAGTGAGATGTTTCCTATACTTCTGGCTGCAGCAGATGGTGTGATTTTAGGCGAACATTCTCCTTTTGCAGGAAGAATTACCCAAGAGTGAGAGCAAAGCAGAGGGAGACCAAGACAGAGTGTACCTGGATCTCACCCCAGTGAAGTCCTTCCTGCACTGTGCTGGCAAGATGTCATGCCAGCCTTCACCCCTCAGCTCACCATCTTTAGAAAGGGCTGCCAACAAGGCTGCAGCAGAGAGCACAGCCGAGCCAGCCCTTGTGCCTAAGGAAGCTGAGCCCTGTAGTAAGGAGACGGAGACCTCGGAGCAGGTACTGCCTTGGACTGTGGTGCGGGGCCAGGCTTAACCAGTGAGCCAGTTCCCTCCACCACATCATCCCACTTCATTTCTCCCCCCAGAAACAGCCAGAGAAGCCAGAGCCCGACGAGGCTCTGCCACGGGTGCCTGCTGTCAAAATCCAGACACAGCAGCAGAACATCGCCTTCCCCCAGCCAGCCGCCGAGCCGCCGCTGGGCACAGGGACAGCGGGCAGCCCTCAGCTGGTACCCACACACCGGCCCAAGATGCCGCTGCCGGGTGAGCGGGTGACATGGGTGCCTGCAGCAGGGAGGGAGGGAAGTGGTGCTCTGGGTGAGTTTTGCCCTGTGGTTCACTTGCTCTGCTATACAGCAGCTTTACCCAGGGCTGAGGAGTCTCCTGGTTGGTGACTTTCCAGACCCTCATTGATCCAAGAAGGTTTTGCCTCCTG
>NW_009936314.1:33887-34276 GCF_000696875.1 Nestor notabilis | reverse complement strand
TCTGAGCTTGTTCTGGTGGGTTGTGTTTGCAGCGTCGGCAGTGGAAACCAAGCTGGGCAAGAACAGGACGGAGGCAGAGGTGAAGCGGTTTACGGAGGAGAAGGAGCGGCTGGAGAAGGAGAAGGATGAAATCCGGGCTCAGCTCACCCAGCTGCGCAAGGAGAGGCGGGAGCTGAAGGAAATGCTGGGGGGCAGCACAGGTAGAGCAGGGCCGGGGGGGTGATGTATGGAGAGGGACTTTTCACAAGGGCATATAGCGATAGGACAAGGGGAATTGTTTTAAACTGAAAGAGGTGAGATTTAGATTAGGCATTAGGAAGTTCTTCCCCGTGAGGGTGCTGAGGCGCTGGCACAGGGTGCCCAGAGAAGCTGTGGCTGGCCCACCCCTC
>NW_009936314.1:750-33789 GCF_000696875.1 Nestor notabilis | reverse complement strand
CCTTCCAACCCAAACCATTCTACAACTTAAAACATTCCATGTATTCTATGAACTGAGCCAAGGTGGGACCATGGGGAAGGTTGGAGCTATGAACCTGGGGGCAGGGGGCAGACCTGGAGCTTTGAGCCAAACCGTATAGCCTAAATTGTGCTAGAGCAGGAGCTTGCTCTGTCGCAGCCCTTCTTGGGGGAAAAACAGAAGGAAAACATACAGGACATGCCCTGGTCCCTTCTCTTCTCATGAGCTCCCCAAGTTCCCAGCCAGCACCAAGTTACTTCTCCCTTCACAGACAAGAGCCTGGAGCCGCGGCTGAAGGAGATAGAAGAAGAATGCAAAAGGAAGGAGAGCCGTAGGGTGGACCTGGAGCTGAGCCTGGTGGAAGTGAAGGAGAACCTGAAGAAGGCAGAGTCTGGCCCTGTGACACTGGGCACCGCGGTGGACACCACACACCTGGAGAATGCAGCCCCCCGGGTATGTGGGGGTACCCCTGGGATGCACAATGGCTTTCCAGCAGCTGGGCAGTCCCACTGTCTCAGCCTTATAGTAATATGTAATCTTATATAAAAGTCTAGATTGTATCTTATCTAAGTATTATGTAAATTATTAGCTGTAATAGACATAAAACAATAGCATAAGAATAACATAATTAAGTAACAACAGTGATGGGGAGGCAAAAGGGAGTTGGGGCTCCGGAGAGTGATTTTATTTCCCTGTTGGACTTTGAACAACACCCTCCAAGGCCATGCAGGGCTGGACCCAGCTCCTTCTGCACTCAGCTGAGCCAAGGGGTGGTTTTGGGGCGAGATTCAGGCATCTAATTTCCTTCTTGTGAACTCGGTTCCCATGAAATGGAGATGGTCAGTGCCTGAACCATGCTTTGTATCTCTGCTTGAGTCCTCAACACCCAAACACACCACACACATTGGTGGTAAATTGGGATGTCATTGAGAAAGTGTGCCTCGGTGCAAGTGGGATGTGACTGTGAGTAGGCGATGGTGGGGAAAGGCAGCAATCTCTTCTATTGTTCTATATAAGCATTCTACTCTTTTTATTATAGATTCAGGCAAAAAGTGCCAGTCCAGCAAACAGTGCAGACAACTCGCCAGTCAATTCAGCAACGGCTTTAAAAAACAGGCCTTTATCCGTCATGGTGACAGGGAAGGGAACAGTCCTACAGAAAGCTAAGGTGAGGTGCTGACTGGTACAAGCCACTGCTTTTCCCCCTGGACGTGGTGGGACAGGGTGGTGGTGGGTCTCACCTCTGGGAAGCACCCCTGACCAACCACCACTCAAAACCTGGTTTTCCTCTGTTTTTTTTCACTTGGGTTTGCCTTAGCTGTGATTTAAATGAATAAATGTGTGTATTGCTTATAACAGAGAAACAGCCCTGACCTACTCTGCAGCCAAAAACATTGGGTTGATCGTGCACATTACAACTATTGTGGCTTTCCAGATCTGCCTTTTATCTAATTTGTCTTTATTCCTTGGCAGGAATGGGAGAAGAAGGGAGCTAGTTAGAAGCACATCTTTTTAGATGGACTAAAGACTGGAATTGCCCATTCCTGGCCAAGGGGATTCAATCATCTGTAGATGGAGGTTGAGTGTGCAACACAACCACACACCAAGCGCCTCCTTCACGTCACGCCAACTGCTCAGCGCAGCAATGGAGCCAACTGCTGCCAATATGAGTTATCCCAAATGATCTTGCTCTTTCCAGACAAGTCCCAATCACGTAGCTAAAACAATAACAACCAGTGGCAATCCTTGCATCAAATTCCTAACCCAGTTGATGTAAACAAGAATGTTACTGTACATAGGGATGTTCTGTGTATTTCTACTCCGAAGGTTTATCAATGAGTTATTAAGGTTTCTATATTAGTGGCAGTAGTGGGTTCAGAAGGGGCCTCTGCTATTCTTTATACCCTGGTGGTTTTCAACCTGTTGTGACAAACTGCAGTCAACTGAAGTCTCCTGTCTTGCTGCCAGTCATCACTCAGCTGCATTTCATCCAGCCTTCAGTCAATGGCAATACCCACACCTAAGTGATGCTGAAGACATGAATGAGAAGCACACAGCAGCCTGTCCAGGGGATTTCTAATTGGTGTCCTGATTCATCCCAGCATGTGCTCACTCCTACCAGCCTGCTCCGGCTTTGTCAGAGTATCAAGGAAGATCCCTGCTCACCTTCTCGTGCTGTAAAACATGGTACAGACTGGTGGCACCAAGATCTCTGGGCAATGGAGACCTGCCAAGCAGATTCAGTTAATTCTCTTTCACCCGAGGAGTTTGTTCTGGGGAAAAAAGAAATCCTATTTGAAGGTTTGTTAATAATTTACCAAAGGCCCAGGCCTGCTCAGCTGTTGTATGGGAAGCTGGATCCCGGTGTATCTGTCCCTCAGGGCTTGCTCTTTCCCAGGGGAGGGGAGGTCTGTCCCCATGCTCCTGTCCCAGCTGTGTGAGCATCACTTTGCTGGTGCTCTCTGGTCTCCACTGAGCCACAGCCGTATGATCTGCTGAAGGCATCCCCATGTCTTCAAAAGGAGCCCCTTCACACAGGCAGGGCCAACCAGCCTGACCTGTTCTCCTCCAGGGGTGGGCTGCCGTAGTTGTGCTGTCACCCTGATTTCCAGATTATTTAACTTAAAATAGCCTTTGGGCCCTGGCCCACAAAGCCCACCCGTCTCTGCCCTGACCAAGTTGTCTAATGAAAGATGTTGGACATTTGGGACTGCTAAACTTAGAGACATTGAAAGTTGAAGAGGGAGAAGGGAGTTATCAGAAATCCATGCCCCCTCTCCTCCTACTAACCTGCTGTCATGTCTGATGGCCTGGAGACACCCCTCTTCTCTGATGGCTTTTCATCCCTTGAGCCCAGACTCAGTAACTGGGTTGGGCTGTGGCTGTTTTCCAACCCTGGAAAGGTAAAGCAGCACCAGTACACACCAGGCTGGGTTGTTCTGGGGTCCTGCGGGTACACTGACAAGCAGGGTAAAGGCAGACACTGGGCTGAGTGAGGACGTGCTGACCAGGGGCTCTGGGCTTGCTTGCCACTTGGTCAGGGTATCCTGGGGTCAATAAGGGCGATCTCACTCCCATTTCTTCTTTCTTTGAAACTCTCTGCTGTGGTGCAGATGGAGGAATAGCCAGAATGGATCCCAGGCCTCAGAGCAGAACATCATCACCCCTGTCCCTCTGCAAGGTTTGCATATAGGAAAAACTCATGCCAACAAACCACTGAAACTAGTTCGGGACCTAGGGGACTTCCCTCTCCAGAGCACAGAGGGAGGCCAAGGGCACCGTGAAGTTTTTGTTTTGACCCGTGAGGAGCTGGCAGGAGACCTCCCTACAGCCTAAATCTATGTGTAGTACCATGCCCTCACCATCCACCCCGCTGTCATCCTCCAGAAGTTGTCCAGACATTTCACAGTGGTACTGAGACAGCGACGGATGAGAGCAGCTCTGCTTTCCCCACCACAGCCCAGTCAGCATCAGTGGTCCTGCTGGGATATCAGCATTAGGGGAAGTAAACATAGGCAAGTCCTGAGCAGCACACATTCCCCAGACAAGAAACAAAACAATCCCTCTGCATCCCCATTGTTTTCCTAACTCAAGGCATTTCCTTTGTTGTAACTGTGACCTATGAAGTGGCGCTTTAGAGGGTTTTATAATAAAATTATGAGTATATTATGTTAGCAGTGGGTTTTCTTCATAGTGTGGCTTGTTCCTGCTCTACTTTCCAGTAGAGTTCAAGTTCAAAACCCCCACCAATGCTCTTAGTTACTAGAAAGTTCCTTAGCTATGCGATCTACAACTGCAGTGGACTGTATCTTAAATAGTGATCTACAGTGGCTACACCATCAACAAAAAGCATCTTCGGACAGCCAGCCCTCTGAAAAATAGCAATAACCGTTACAATTTGCATGAATACATGTAAAAGATTCCTGCCTGTATCTCAATAGCACAGTTCCTTTGCATAAAACCAGCGGACAAAATTGCATCCACTACCTTCCTCTGGCCACTAGGTAGCAACTGTGTGCAACGCGTAGTGCCTGTGCAGTCCCTGAAGGGAAAACCAGGATGGGGTTCAGCTGGAAAGGAAGGAAGAGCCTTAGTAAAGTGGTTGAGAACGGTCTGTACAGAACAGCCACCAAGTCAGATGTGTCTGTGACATACCTTTTGGTGGCTGTACCACTGCAGAAAGGCACCCTAGCCATGGCACAAAGCCCTTGGGAAGGTCCAGCTCCCCTGCCTTTCCTAGCCCAACCACTGACACAAGCCATTGGTGTCCTGCCAGCCTCCAAGCCTACGAATCCCAAAACAACATCTCGATTTGCGATTGTTGTTTCTGTGAGCTGAAGGGGCAGAGGCAGCTGATTTTGTCCTTCCCCAGCAGCACTGCCCATCACTAAAGGCTGCTTTGAACACCTCTGTCATCTCTAGATGGCTGTGGACCATCCTGGTAGCAAACACAGCTGCCTCCCAGACTAAAGGGCTTGCTCAACCCAGTCTTGTCCTACAAAACACCATGTTGAAGGATTGGGTCCAAAGACCCAGCTGTGCAGGGAGGCAGAGCTCCTGCTGCTGCTCACTGCCTAGCGCACGATTTAATACTTATTGCTTTGTCAGTTATTCCCAATGTAATTCCCATCTACACACATTTACTTATCACAAAGAGGCATGATTTTGCTTGCTGAGGGAAGGTAAGAGTGAAGGGGGTAAAATACATGGCACGTACTTAAACCCCAGTTTCTTAAAGGAGAAACAGGCTCATCCAGCAATCATACAGAGTGAGTAATTCACAGCTCCATTAGCAACAGCAGCCCAGACATCTAACGACAACCTGGCACAGACAGCACCCTCTGTGCTCCCCCAGTGCCAGACAGGATTAGCACTGGCTTCCCAGGGACCCCAGCTCCTCGGCGGCTGTGCCAGCCTCAAGGGAATGAGCTCCCATCAGCTAAGTTCTCATTAAGTATTTCTGACTGAATCCAAGTCTGTAAGAGTGAATTTAATAAGGGATCATGTCAAAGACCCAAGTCACTTACTTATTCCTTTTTTAATTAAAATTTGCAAGAGAAAGGGCCTAGAAATGAGCCACAATCTTCAACTCAGATTTGTAAAAAGGAAAAGAAAACAGCCCCAACAACAGTGTCCTGACTGCGTGTGGGATCAGCAGGACTCTTCAAGACCATCCCATCTATCCTGATCTTTGTTATCAGCTTGACTTTTCCCATCTCCTCCCAATACCCTGCCACCTTCTTACCTTGCAAACGGCTTTGTCCTGTCCAAAAGGTTTGCTGGTGGGTGCTGCCACTGCCAGAGCACATCTGAGCAACCATCCAAGGCTTCAGCAATGAGCTGCATTTAGGAGGAAGGTCACAGTCCCAGCACATCGCATCGCAGATCACTACAGACCAACACATAGATCACCAGCACATGGGGATCCCTGGGGCACTTTGGGCACTGAAAACTCAACCAGATGCACCCAGAGGCTCTGTTTAGGAACCAGCTTCCCTGGAACTGCTCCATGAGTTTCCAATCTCTCGTACCATCTCTCCTTGACAAAATGATACACAGGGTTAGATGTATCCCATCCACCGTTAAAATGTCTCCTGTATGAGATTTTGCATTCTACAATTCATGAATCACACAGAGAGGTTTGTCTATCAATCAGTGCTTAAAACCAGCAGGATCGTACAAACACAGGGTTTCCCCAGCTCAGGACCTAGGCAAGCATCCCTTGTCCCAGCAAAGCCCATGCACTCTAAAAATGTACTTACTACCTATGTATTAAAGCCAAGAGAAGTTACAAAGGTTACACCAAAACACAGCGGCCACAAGACAAAGTGCTCAGCAGCTGTAAAAACTATCCTGCAGGCAACAGAGATACGAGGAAAAGGCTTTAAGTACGTGTATGAGGCAAGGAAAGCACATCCCAGCTTCAGAGCTGTGTGCCAGACAAGGTAAATACACTTCCATTTGAGAGGGAAGACCAATCCTACAGAGGACAAATGCCTGTGGGGAGTGAACATTAATAGATTAGTTCCTCTTTCTATCCCAAATGTCAGCCCTCCAACTAAGCATGTATTTTGCTGCGTGTTAGGACACGGACAATCTACTAAGTGACAGTGAACAGAAAGAGGAAATTCTCTTTTCTCCTATCCTTGTCTCTCCCACAAGGCAGGACAGTGCTGCTCCTGTCTCAGTGCCAGCTTTCATCCCCAAGAGTGCTTTTAGACCATTCTTCTCTCGACAACAAACCCGAGGGGTAATTTGTGTCTCGCTTTGTACATCTAATGTTACTATTCACACACAGGGCCAGGACATCTGGGTGAAGGCATTTTTCTTCTTCTAGGAACAATAGATGCTATTTTCACGAGCGCTGGGAGACACAGTTAATGTCTCTGCCTCAGCCCTGTCCAGAGCTGCTCCTGCTCTCCCAAGGTAATGGACACCATGGGAAAGGCAGCAGAGAACAACCCAACAGTGTGAAGCACAGGCCCTGGGGAGCAATTATAGAGTTTCAAGGGCAAATTGATCAAATGATCCAGTGAGGCTGATGCTCCAAAGGATGCAGGCAAGTGGCCAAACTGTCTTTGGAGACACGTGAACCATCACAGCAAGAGGCCCAGCTTGTGCTACAGAAACCACTGCTGTGCCAGGGACAAGCTCAGCTTAGAACAGCAAGGGGAGGCAGAAATGCCATTCAGCTTGTCTGTCCGGGTTCAGGCCAGGACAAGCAAGCTGTTCTCCCCAGGCAGCCCCTGGGGAGAGCTAAGCAACATGCAAGGCTCTAAGCCATGGGAACAGCACCCAAATGGTAAGACTTGACCTGAAATGTGCAAGAAAGAAGGAATAAGAGAAAAATACACACTGGTAAAGAAGAGAGCGAAGAGGTGGCCAGCAGGAGGGGAAATGAAAGAATAGATGGGATCAGGGAAGAGAGGTTCAGGCCTCTTTCCCCTCTGACCTGCACTTTACCTGCCATATTCTGCTCCAAGCACCCATGAGAGTCCGCTCAGGAGGTTGTCCTGGTCCTGTCCCATCCAGGTCAGACTGTGGCCGGCAGATAACAGTGAGGCTGTGCAGGGAGTTAAACCTGAAAGCAGACAGATCAAAGCCAAAGACCAGCAGGATGGTACAAACCATGGTCCCATCCAGAGCCTGTAACAGACCAGATCTTTGTTTGCAAATGGTTGGGAAATTGCCCTTACTTGGTGTGTTTGCAGCCCTGGCAACTGGATTTGACCTGGGTCAAATCTGGGAGAAAATCAGTCAACACATCTACTGAAAAACTACCTGTCCCAGCTCTGCTTTGGAGCTGCATAAACCATTAAATACTCTTGCCAAACCCATGCTTTTCAAACCTCTCCTTATCGAATGTTTACAAACCGACTATGAAGCTGAACCATATTCAATCACCCCAAGCAAATTCAGAGAAGAAAGTGGCATGGACAACTTACAAAACAGAATAGAGGCTCATTCATCCTTCCTCTTCCTCTTATTTATCTTCCTGTGTGTAACAAGCCATTCACTGCAGCACCTGACAGTGTATTATCTACATTATACCCCTTCGACAAACACAAGCAGAACAGCAGGCTCAGGCACATCGAAAGAGTTGCTCAAACTTCTACATATTTTTAGACTAACTAACTCTCAAGAAGCCCATTATAATCACACGGCACTAGAATCTGGATGAGGAAATGCAAAATGCCAATAATAAATACACAAACTCAAATATTTACTGCAATTACAAAGGAAAGAGAGCACTGGGAAGCCCAGTTTGTGCAATGAAAGAACCGGGAATGGCCTCAGCACAGTCCTGGTGCTGGAGCAACTCAGTCACTGCCAGGGTCAGCGGTAGCTTGCTGGGTTGTGCTTGAGAATGGCACTCAGTGTTCCTGGATGGAGAACTGGAGCACTCAGTGCATCTGTGTCAATGATCCACTTGTCTTCTGGTGTGCCGGGGGGCTCTGGAGAAGTGCTGCAAAGCCCTTGGAGTCCACTGCGCATGTGAGTGCGGAGGAAGGACTGGGGATTGCGGAGAATCACCCCGGAGAATTCCTGTTGCAGGAGAGAAGCACAGAAGTGGGATAAGGGCTTTCAGACCAAGGGAGAAAATCACACTCAGTCCATTACAACCCAAGAAGCATCCTCATAAGCTGTCAGACTTTAGAGGCCATGGGGTGGAGGTCAGAATTCCTGGGATCAGGTAATGAGTGCAATATTGGACAAGGGAAAACCCACTTAACTAAGAACTTCCCACTACAGGCACAGGAACACCTCTGGAGAGCCAGAGGCTCACCAGTTCCTGGCCATTGCCTCCCAGCTGAAGAGGAGGAAGGCAATGGGAAGGCTTTTGCACCATGGAAAACACTGAAAGCAATATGATGGGGGAGGGGGAGGAGGAATGTCACACTCCAACAGAGACCGCTCCCTCACATTAAAAGGGAATCAGAGATTTCCACATTGGGAATCAAGAAGGGATTGTGACAGAGGCCTCATCAGCACCAAGACCCAGCCACCAAGCAGCTGCCCAAAAGTTACAGCCACATCTCTGCTCAAGGGAGAGGTGGAGAGGGGCTGGGCAGAATGGATGGTGTCTGCTGTGGGTGCTATCTGCTGATGCTTACTGCTCTCACAGTGGGGTCCTTCCCAGCCATGGCACTCACACCGGTAGCTCCCAGGTCCAAGGATACATACGCCCTGGTTCATGCATGGGTTGGGCTTGCACAGGTTTACAGGGCTTTTTGCTTCTGCAACAAACACAAGCAGAACAGCAGGCTCAGGTGTATCTACAGAGTATTAACAGCTAGGACACATGTTCATGTTCATCAGGAATGAATGACATGGCAGAGGGTGCAAGCGCACAACTCTGTCTTGACACTGAGGACAAACTCCTCTGTGTTTAACCTAGAGAAGAGGAAGAAGGACGGCTTTGCTAGATGTTGGAATCTGGAAGAGAACATTCCTTAATAAATGACAATTCCTAATGACATGGTGGTCTTGGCAGTGCTGGGGTAATGGTTGGACTTGACTATCTTAAAGGTCTTTTCCAGCCCAGTTGATTCTATGATTCTAAAGCTTAAAAGTGTGACAGTATGTTAGGCTGCCTGTCAAAGAAGAGCTCAGTGGAGCATCTTCAGAGCTGTGCACTGAACACATGAGCACCTCTAAGCCCCCAATATCCAGACTTTGCAGTGCAGAGCAAGACACGTGCCCTGCTCCAAGCAATTTATAACCCCAAATGCCACTGGAGTCCAAACCCCACTTTGCCCTAGAGAGGACTCGAGTTCCCACCAGCAAGGAGCAAGGACAAGAAGTTATCTGGGAAGCAGGGGTGGCATGAATGGAAAACACAGGAAACATTTCTGTGCTTCTTTCTAGGAGGCTTGATTGAAAAGCCTGCAACCACAGCCCAAGTTGTTATTAGCCCTGTTCATGTGAAGTATGTGACAGCTTTCCCAACCCTCTTAACACCACAGAGCCCAGCTGTCAGCAGGCCTGGCAGTGTTTCATGCTGCCTTCCTGCAAATATGTTAGGTTAAGTAGCAGCATCCAAGGGGGATTTGCTTCCAGTCTGCTGGCAACACCACTGCAGTGTTGGTAAGGGTGTGAAATTCCTCTGCAGAACAACTGTGTGGGGTAGAGACTGGAGCTGTTAGCCCTGCTCTTTGCTCTGCGGTAGGAAAAGCACAGAGGGAGTAGGAAAAGGGGGAGAAGGAAAGAATATAAATTCTATCCCCTATCCATCAGGATGATTACTACAGCTTGCCACACTCTGTGCTTGTTCTTCTGTGCAGATAACAACATGTGTGCATCAACTCTCAAACTGCGCCTAAGACTGGCAAAATTATAATTGAAATTCAGGTTTTTGACAGTCAAATCCTAGATCTGAGACATCTCAGTTCATAGTTCCTGTTGATTTTGTATGGAGCCAAGCTGAGTTCAACAACATTTTTGTCATCATGGGACATCTCAGATGGGGTCCTGCCTGACAGTACTTCCCCAGGGAAGGACACTTCTGCTTTCCCAGCGGCTGGTGGAGCTGCTGGCAATGAAAGCCAGATCTCTTGGACACACCACTCATCTTCCAGGTGCTGGCTGCCCCCCAGAGAGCTTTTCCACAGTGCTCTGCTCCACATGTAGCGCATCCGCCGCTCCCTCCATGGCTGCTCCACGACATAACCTTGAGGTCCTTGTTTGGGGGAATCACACTATTCCACCCAGACTCCGCTCCTCTGAACTCAAGCCTACTGTTAACACAGCATCATCTGAAATAAGCTTCTTGCACTTGAGCGATTATAACCTTCAATGATGCCAAGAGTTTATGTTTCCATTAATCAGATTCATATATATTTAATGCTTGGGATCTCTTCTCCTAGCCCCCAGATTGCTTTTTTATGGTCTCTCTTCATCTAAGCCTCAGAATAAATATGATATTGCAGATGTCCAGAGGCAGGGTCTGTTTCTAAAATACTTTTATCATGAGTCATAAATAGTTTTTAAGCCCTTTCACAGACAATGATTCTGTTATTGAGTCTTGGACTTGGGAGTAGAAGACTGAATGAAGGGTTTATCTCCACATCGCCCTTGGTCCTAGCCTATCTAGTACAAACAGTGATTACCTGCCCATGAAATGAAAGCAGCAATTCAGTCTCAGGAAATGATATGTTATTACCCTGACTCATTGAACCTTGCCGCCTTTTCGCCTTCATCTGTGGCATTGTAGTTAATTTCATGGTACAGTACATTGTTTTTGTAATAACACAGCTGAAAATACCACTGCAAAAGAAGCACATTGAAAAGCTCCAGGTAGAAACCATCTTCAGAGCCTGCAGAAGACCAGCTCCTCACCTAAAAGAGACAGTGCTCTAGTTCTTTCTAACCCTGAAGGAGCCATGGGCATGCCCAGAGATGAAAAGGGCCTTTGATAGTGCTGAAGCTCAACATGTTCCATTTGATCTTACAAATGAGTTAAAACATAACAAAAGCAAACAGATAGATGTTAAACTCAGACTATTTTGAATGAGAAACAAGGCATGGCATTTTAACTAGAAGCACTTTCTCCACCACTAATGTCTGCAAACCAGGGCTGCTATCCTTTCTGAAGGGCTGACTTCCATCAAACACAGGCACTCACACTCTATAGCGTTGGCTGCAGAAACATGTTCCATTAACCCCCCTAGCAACACTGCATGGGGTACAGCAATGCACAACAAATTCTATGGGTTTAAAGCAATCTCAGAAAAAGAACAAACTTCTTTTTCCTTCAGGGAGGGCAGAACCTAGGCCTGGCAGGGCTGGAAAGAGCCTCTCACACTAAGCCCAGTCTCAGACTTGGGCCTCAGTCCAGTTGGTTCCTATTCCTACAGATCACCAGATCTCTATGCCATAGCTTCCCCACTTCTAAAAGGCAAAAGACAGTATCGAGCTCACTCAGTAAAGCATCAGAAAACCTATGATAACAATACTTGGTTATGTTATCAGCATAAAGAGCAAGGATGACATGTTCTCTCACCTTCACAGATTCTTTCAATGATGAGATCCTGGTAATAGTGCAGGTCCTCATAGGATGAGATGTGGACCAGGTAGTTGGGAGACCCAGCAACCCTCAGCAGCGTGTCCTTCTGTGCATCCCCAATGACAACCACAAACACCAAGATGCCGTTGTGCCTCAGCTGCTGAGCTGGGGCAGCTGCATCCTCCATACCACCTCCATTTGTGAGCAGCACCACCACCTTGTTGACACCAGGTCTTGCTCCTTTCTGCACCGTCATCACGTCACCATAAACATGCAGCAAGGCACTGCCAGCAGAGCCCAAGTCCCCCAGGAAAGGCACCTGGTCGATGGCTTGGAGGACAGCAGAATTGCTCGTGTGGGTGTCCAAAGCGAACACGGTGTGAGCTCTGCTGCCATAGATCACAAGGGCAATTTGGGTGACATCCCGGTTGATGATGAATTGCAAACAGCTGCTCCTGACAAAGGCTCTTAGCCGCAGGAAATGCTCCAGGCCAACTCCAGATGAAGCATCCACCACAAATGCCAAGTCAAGAGACTGCGCCCGGCAGCCTGGATAAGAGAGTGTAAACGTGGTATTTCTCAGAATATGTATGTACTCCCTTCCGACCAGAAGAAAGCAAGGGGGAAAAACAATGGGCAAAATTCATCTCTGCTGATCACTGAAGGGTGATCTACAACCCTGTCACACCAACAGGTACAGATCCATCACAAAAAGCGGTGATGGAAGGTGAGTCCCTGGATCTACGACTGACACAAACAAAACAAGGACATTCATCCTTCTGTCCTTCCCTCCTCCCCCGTGGAGTTCAGAAGACCTCCTTGTGGTTTGACAAACTCATCCCGTAATGCTGTACCACAGTCTTACCTCCAGGATTGTCCACACTGCAGATTCTTCTCTGCAGCTCTGGGATCCTGTTGAACAGGTCCTGGGGGTCAGAGTAGACAATTGTCTGCTTTGGATTGCCAGTCATCTTGGTCAGCTCTGCTCTCATGAAGCTGCTGCCTACACCGATCAAGAAGAGATCATGGTTCCTCACGTACTTAGCAGCTTCTGCCACTGGATCCTGAGACTTGGAGTCAGAGAGTAAGACAATCACACGTGGGATATCACCCTGCATGTCTGCAAAGGCTGGGGTGCCCCTAAAACCGTGCTGTGCAATGTACTGCAGGGCTCTGCCTGTCAGGGTTCCTCCTCCACTGAAATTCAAAGCATCGATTCTCTTCATGAGACTGACTGCATCCTTGTGCTGCCCCACTTCAATGGGTATCCTAACACTGTTATCGTACTGGGCCACCCCCACCTTCATTGGTGAGTCCTGGCCCACCACTCCTTGGAGGAATCTCTTGAGGAATGCCTTGTAGCGCAGGAACCCTTCCAGTGTGACCCCCGATGAGCTGTCCACCAGGAAAAGGAGATCCACGCTGCACTCCAGGCTCAGCTTTGGTGCTGAAAAGGGAGACACCAATTTATCATTGGCAGGGCAACAAGACACACATGGGAAGACCTCAGCTGGTGCCTGCTGGAAGCCCTGTGGTGTGGAGATGGGACACGGTGTCCAGCAGCCTAGATGGTTTTCCAATCTCTATATGCCATAAGCTGGAGGACAACTGTGCCAAGACTGTGCTTTATTTTGGTTGGATGCCACATAAGCCTTCAGAGACAGGAAACACCTATGGGAGTCTGAGGGGATTCCTGAACTTCAAACTAGAAATGACAACTCCTCTAAGCACTCTGGGGAGAACATCCCGAGTTTTCTGGAGAGAGAGTCCAAGCACCAGACCCTCATCTGTAACATCCTGAGACACTTTAAAGTGGGAGCTTTGATTCCAGGGGAAGCAAGTGCAAAGCATTTCCTGAAGATCAGGACCTTCTTCAGTTTCTTACATTGGACCCCCAAAATCAGGAATCCCTCTTTAGCCTATGTGTGCAGGGAAGGAACCAACAGCCATACCTATATGTCTGTCCCAGTTTCCTTGTTCTCCTGCTCACATGGCACCTGCATTTAGAACCAAAGGCAGCCACACCAGGGTGAGATTGTCAGTATTAGTGCTCTGCATATCCACAAGGTTTCTGAGCAGTGAGGCCCGGTCACTGGGACTGACACAGCCATAACCAGCATGAGAAAAGTCATAGAACACAAGGTTGGAAGGGACCTCAAGAATCATCTGGTCCAACCCTTATAGAATCATAGAACAGAGAAAACTCAGCCTGTCTTCTGGAGAGAAGCCCAAAGGTTGCAGCCCAACCCCAGTTGTTCCTATGGCCATGCAACAGACACCGCAAAGGCAGGACTCAGCCAACAGGGAAGGAGGGTGAGCGCAGGTTCACACCTACCGCAGTGGATGTCTCCTCCGTACCCCAGCGGGCAGAGGCAGTGATATTTGTCCAGTCCCTCTGGGACACACGTGCCCCCGTTCTGGCATGGCTGGGAGTCACAAGGATCTAAACAGGACCAGGGAAAGGAAAGGCAGGGAGTCAGCAGGGAGCCTGCCCCTTCCCACCCTGTGCCATCAGTGGAAAAGGGGTCTCTTGCTGCAGAGTTTGAACTAACGTAGGGCCATGTGCACCCTCACTTCCACGGCAATTTCATTTTGGGATGACTCTCCAACAGGCAGTGTTAAGAAGACAAACCAGACCATGAGCTCACTTCATTTCCTTTGTAATAACACTGATGAAGTTACATTTGTGTAAATACAGGATTGCTAAAGGTCACACAGCCCGGTCACCAGCAGTGAAATGACCAGAGGGTGGCCTGCTGCTTGGGCAATGCTGTACTGAAAGAAAATAAAGCCATTGTCACCTGAACCAGCAACAATGTGGGGTTAAGGGCAGAACTGGAGCACCACAGCTATTCCCACAGTCACAAAACCAGGCTGGCAATCAGCAAGGGTCAGGTTCCCTGCTAATCTGACCATGGTACCAAATGAATGAGTGGAGGCATCTCACTGCATCCTCCCTTAGCTGGAGAGCTGTGACTCCCTGCAGGCATTGGGAAGCAGTGCAAGCCTCTGGCCCAGGGGCATGAGCAGATGAGGATGAACTGGCTCCTCAAGTGGAAGGAGAAATGACAGGGAGATATTTTAATCCAAAAGAGCTCTGGTTATAGATACCCATGACACAAAAAAAAAGAATGGATGTAATCTCAACTGCTTGCTAAGGATGACATTTTCTCACTTAGTAAAATTTTTTTAGGAATGAAAGTAAGTAAAACTCCTTCACTTTCATTCTTTTTATTCTTTAGTTCTTTTAGTCTTTTTATTCTTTAGTTCTTACCTTTCCTGCTTTGTAAATAGGATTTGTAAAAGGCTACATCCTACCTGGACATACAGTTCGGAAGCATCTGGAGGGGTGTTTTATCATGACTCTCTTCCATCTGAAACAGGAAGAATAAAACTTATGTATTTAAAGATTAACAAGGTATCTTCTAGGTTGACCTTATGGTGTTTCAACGGAACAAATTTTCTTTGAAAATACCATTTTCCAAGACAAGTTTTCCAAAACAAAATGTCCATTCTGAGTGGGGTGGCAAAAGAAAAATGATTTCATAGAATCTACTCTTCTGGTTTTGAATTCTGTATTAATGTTTTACACTTAAATTTTTTGGATGTATTTTTTAGGCTTCAAGTTATTTTGTTGTTGTTGCTACAGAAAAGATGTTACAGTTTTTACTCTAAATTTGAATGAAAGGAACAATTCACAGCAGTGAGAATTTGTTATTCGATAGGAATTCTGGCATCTAATTTATCCAGCTGTAACTAGTGGGTGAGCAAGGTTTAGATCAGGAAGAAATCCTCAGCCTTCAGCTGTGCCTCCCAGTGGGATCTTTTAACTTCCTCCATCATTTCCCTTCCCTAAGGTGACACGAAAAAAACCCCAAAACCTAGAGGAGAAATGTGATTTGCCACATGTAAGAAGGCAGGTAACACTGGGTCCTGACAGGGAGATGATTTCTGCCTTTTTCACCCCTGTTAATGACGTTTCTATTTCTCAAATACCTGCAGCTTCACTAAGCCACTGATTTTCCAGTGCTCTGCATTAGGGCTCCTCAAACTTGCAGCAACTGTGGCCAAAACCATCACTTTTGGAATGCTGTAGGCGAGCCACAAGCTGCTCTGCTTTCCCACGCTGACTATAAGGTACAAGGATCTGTAAATGCTCAGAGACATTAAGACAGGCCTGAAATTATCCCCCAGTATATCCATGCACAGGCCATTATGCACAGAGCCCAGATCCAGGGTGATTTCCAAACATTAATCTGACTGTCTGGTATTAAAACAAACACACAAACCATCTCTTCAAAGGGGAAACAACCCCCCCACCAATTTCTGTACAACACCACTTGCACTCAGCTGGTTTTATCAGCAAAGAGCACGAAGCAGCCTTTCCCTTCACGGCTCATTTTTAAAGCATTTCTCCTGCTATATCAGCTGCAATGACAATGCTATTTGAAGGACCTGACATGCTTTATGGGTTTTCAGCTCCAGCCTCCTCTCTGTGAGCAAGAGGACATTTTCCTTATGCAGCTCACTGCCATTGACCTGATAACGCAGCTCTTGGTGTGCATCCCGGTTTTGGCACAGCTGCACTATGACTGGAGGATATTTTGCCAGTGACTGGAGCCTCTCCATAGGAAAGTCCTTCCCATGTCCCACAGGGCAGCCAAGCAAAGGAAGAAGGGCTTCTCCCTTCTCCATAAGGAAGAAAGCCTGAGTGAATGAAAACAAAACTAACACCAACACAGGGAGCCAGACCTATAAACTCTTTCCAGTACAGAGTACCGAGATGCAAACTTCAAAGCCTCTTAGTTCAACAGATAGAAAACCAATCCTAAATCCATTTTCTAATATTCATGGTGCTCCTGGGCTAATCATCTTCTGCTTGTCTCAGCTCCTACTCTTACCCTTTGCTTCCCAGATCAGCCAATGGTCAGGGCAGGGAGAGCCTCTTCTAAGGTCTAAAGACTATGTTTGCACCAGTCAAGGTCAGATAAAAGCCTCATTGCTGTATCTCTGATGTTTTCTCAGCCCCGCTCACTGTTAGAGCTGTGGGTGTCCAACTCACCTGTAGAAAGGGCACAGTGAAGCCCGCACTGCATTTGACTGCTTTGAGCCTTTCCAGCACACGTAGTTTCCAGCCAGCTCTTTCACAGTCTCCAGGGTGCTGCGTTCACAAGGGTGGGATTCAACTCTGCAGCCTGTAGCAAAGGACAAATGCAAACTAGGATTAACGCATGAAAATACGAAGTCTGTGTGGTGGTGAAGCACCCACCTGAAATGGGTTAGTCTTCCTCATCTACCTGCCAACAGCAGACTGATTCAGAGCCTCCAGAGGCCCCAGAAGAGAATTTTCCTGTTGACAAGCTCAGCAGCCTGCCCCACTTTCTGGTATGCTCACTATTCAGTGAGCTTCCTTCATTTCGCGCTGCTGAGTTCAGGGTTCAATGACAAATTTTCAGCCCCTTTGGTGCCTTCATCATAGAATCAGATAGGCTGGAAAAGAGCTTTAAGATCATCAAGTCCAATCTCTACCCCAGCACTGCCAAGACCACCGCTAAACCATGCCACTGAGGGCCTCATCTACATGGTTTGTGAACACTTCCATCACTTGGAATCACCAGAATGCCATCCAGTTTGGGCACCAGAAGCAGGATAACTCAGAGTGCAACACCTAATTCCCCTGTGTGCTTTCTGACACCGCCTCATCTTCCTCGCTCAGTGACACAGTCCAAGCTCAAAGCATGGGCGTGAAGATAGAGCCAAAACGGGGTTACCTGGAGCAGTGGTGGTACAGACAGAGCCAGTGAGGGTGCTGTACAGGCCATTGACAGCATCATCAACGTCTCCAGCAAAGAGCACATGCTGCTCCGTGGGCTCGCTGGCCAGCACATGCAGCTCCTCCCATCTGCAGAGCAAGGAGGGGTTCAATCACGCGGTTATCCCCAAAGAACTGAGTATCAAAACAAACCCTGAGCAGCAAATAGAGAACTGATGCAGAACCATGGCATCCTTCAGTCTTCAAGATGCTCGGGTGTTTAATCTTAGGCAGTACCATAGCTCTAACTCAGTGGAAGAGCTTCCTTTATCAGCTCTGGTCCTCCTTCTACACCAGCCATCAAATCAGCATTTCCTCCTTGCCTGTATTACCCCACAAATCCCCCTTTTCTCTTTCCAAAGCTCACATCTAGCACAAGACCACCCCTTGCTCACTAGGACTTGCCATTTGGGTAGCTGGGCCTCCAATTCCCACTCTGTGGAAAGTTTCCTACCTTGGAAACTTGATTCCCACTGCAAAAACAGTGATTTGTCTCTCCTTAACCTGCATTGCAGGCACCGCGGTGCTGCCCTGGGACTTGCCATCTGAAATGATGATCAGGACTTCAGGGACACTCGAGTTTCTGCCACCAGGGAATCCCTTGCGGAGAATGTACTTCAGAGCCCGACCTGTCTCTGTGCTCCCACCTCTAGGAAGAAGGGAGATAAAATCAGAACAGTGGAAGTCAAAGCTCTTGTCCTGCTGTTGAGTTAATCTTTTGATTTTCAAGTTTCCACCCTCTAGTAAAGGGAAACTTAGCACATTGCTGCCTGTTGCCACACAACACATCCACAGAGATGTCTAATTCTGTCATTTTAGTCATCTCCCTATCAATAAGCACATCCACTCACCCTTATCTCCCTCCTCTCCAACCCAGACTGGTCTCCAGAAGACTTCCAACACACAGCAGTGTGTTTCTGTAGCTGGAGCAAGAACCAGAGCTCTCAGATATTTGAGTTTTATTTCCGGCTATGACAAATGTGTCAACTCTTTCTTGTTGTCCTTCTGAAAGTTGCAGTTGCTGCTTTAAGAGTTGTGTGGAAGAGCTATTTTATAACAACCTCTCTTATTCCAGCCAGAAACACAGTACATGTGGGCAAAATGAACAAACACCAGCATCTCAAAGTGGTTTCCTTTCTCTCGATGTGTAAAGATGCTATAAATCCTTGCCACATTTCATCCCTTCCCCTCCATGGGGCCTTCTGCTGTTCTTAGACCAAGAGCAAGACAGGGAGATACGTGTCCCAGCTTGTAACCGAGAGTCTGCAGTCCAGCAGTGTGCAGAGTCCTGGCCTTTTTCTCCATGGTTTATGTGCACATTAATTTGATTTTCTACTGAAAGTCATTTGTCCATCCTGTAGTAAAGCTCCTGAAGATACGAATGCTTAAACTTCTTAGTGTATCTCTAGAAACTCAGAAGGACTGGGCCAAGGGATGCTTTCTTCAGGGTTTCACCAGTGCCTTTTACGCGAGGAAAGTAAATGTTAAGAAAAGCCACCTGATGCTCCAGCTGTCTAAAACCATGATAAACTCGATCAAAAGTGATGCTCTCATCTGCTAGGTTGCTTGCCAGTAGCACTGGTACGATAGGGGAGGTGCACTAGCCATTGATATTCACACAAGCTGTACCTGTCAGTTCTCATTTTGGAGATGGGATCACCTGGAAGAAGCACAAGGCCATTTAAAACATGGCACAAGTTACCTACCTACTGCAGCACATTTGTGGTTCAGATGCCAAAGCTGCCTTACTCCTCATACTGTCTGCACTGAGTAGTGTCCTGAAGTCCTTGCAGGGCCTGGGACCCCTCAGGTCTGGGCTATCATGGATCTTGTCTGGGTGTCTCTCCTGTCAAGAATTTCTTCCAATACATGTAATTCAAAGGGGATGGAGATAGCCCTGCCACCTTTTGCTTACAAGGGAGTGGGATCTCAAGAGATGAGGGGACAGACTTGTAAAAGCATCAGATGATCCTGTCTGAAAATCTGATGGTCCTGAAAAGAAGTGAATCTGGGGAGCAGGATGGAGGGGTGCACAAGCTGACCTCTGAAGGAATGAAAAATGTTATCTTGGATCAAAGATGACAGAAGCAGATTTGAGCACTGATTCCAGGTCCTTCTCCGCAAAACCATCTATTCCCTCTTGCCTGGCCCCCCAAAAATCAGTTTCTAGCAGTACAAGGAACCAGCTACCTCCATAATCTGACAGCCCTTGAATTCTCCCCTGGAAAAGTGGACGTTTCTGAGGTAGAAAGCAATTACTTCAGTACTCAGCAATCTTCTCGGTAGCAAAGTACTAAACCCACATCAGGATTCAGGTACTAAAGGGGGCACATTCCAGCAGGGTCACATGCTGATGGTGACATAAATCAGCAGGTAAAATGTGCTACCTCTAAGCATTAGGGAACGGCAGGCATCAAGCCTTGCAGCTGTGCAGTAACTCCCAAGGAAAAGCAACCTTGATTGCAGTATTAGTAGAAAATAAGCTACAGGTTGCCAGAGAACAGCTCTAGTCAAAGATGCTTTAGAAATCCTGAGACTCATCTATTGTGAGATTATTAAGGAATAAGATCTGCTGACTGCTGGATGCCTCTTTAGCCTAAAAGCCTGATTGCCCTGCTGAGCCTGTAGATACTGGAGCTATCTGTACAACAGCACAGAGCCAGAGGGAAGGAAAGAGATGTCCCTCTGGCAGCAGGGATGCTCACCACAGGCAGGGTTATGGCCACTGTCTGCACAGCACAAGGGTCTCTTGGTGATGGCACACTGGATGTGAACTGGGAAGGAGCCCCTCATTGCAAGTGTGAAGATAAAGCAGAAGCAAATAAAAAGGGGAGTGCTATACCTACACAGGGGTCTTGGATGAGACAACATGTGTTTTTTATGGGCTGTACATTTACTCTAGTTGTTATTTCTTCCTAGTGAGCTCTGCGGAGCAGGGACTGTCCTCCTCTGTTTTCAAGAGTTAACTTTAAATGACTGCTAGAGATGCCTACTCAAGACTGGGCTCCATCCATGTTCTATGTACCATGAAATGTCACCACCACCTATGTCAGGCTGAGGCAGGAATGATGATGTGAGCCAAACACTGCAATTGTATTTAAGTAAAAGCCATGGGTAACCTAACAGAGACCTTGGAGAGGAGGTAGGAGATGGTCTCACCTCTACCTTGCAGGATGAGGTTTGGTGGACTGTGCAGCTGGACTCCAAGGTGAAATCAGCCCCAGCTGCCCCAACTCCCCATCCATCTCCTACACTTGGAGATGTAGGCTTCCCAGGCAGCCCCCGACGCAACCAACTCAAGCTTCACATCAACCACCTACATTCCCCATTCAGTCAGCACCAGGCTAAGACCTTGCTACAACTCAGTACCCTGGAAAAAAGCCTTTTGTCCCTTATAAAAAGCCAAGGGCAACCCACACTGCAAGTTCTTCAGCTGCTGTGGCCAGTTTTGACCCCTGCCTAAAACTCATTAACTTTTTGGTGTTGGAGGAATAAATATTTGCTTATCTCAAAGGGGTAAATCCTGCACTGACACGAGTGTCCCTCTTCCATTCTTGGTAGTTCTCCATCTGCACAAGGTGAGAGGTCTGTAATGTGCCACGTCTGACTGGACGTTTGGTACCAGAGAGAGCCCAGCTCACTGAGTACATGCTCAAGACCTGTTGATAATTAAGCCATGAGATCGAAGGAGACATTTCCAGCTGTCTTCTACTTCTACCAAGGAGCTGTGCTATAAATCACTTCCTATAATTGCCTGTTAGGGCTGCTTTAATAGCCATCCAGAGCAAGCAAGGGGAACAAAACCACAAGTGTTATTCATTTCTTCAAGGCATCATGTTGTCCTTTAGCTGTGTTGACACAAACACATCCTATTTGCTTTCTGAACACCCATCCTTTGCTTTAGCACCTGATTCCTGATCTGATTGTCCAAGGAAAGCATCTGATTGTGCCCAAGTTTATCACTTCATACTCATTTCATACTGTGTTCAGAGCACGTCCAAATCTGCCTTTTCCTGACCAGATGTCAGCAGCTGTCAGATGCTTCAAGGAAAAGTGCTGTGCATCAGGGAAAATATATTGTGCATAGTCAGACTGATGACTGGATCTTGATGAACTCAGTAAGCTGTGCCCACGTGAGCCCTGAGGACTAGAAAAAGTTAATAAAGAGTCTCTCTGCACCAAAGCACCTTAAATTCAGTTTCTTATCAATTTTCACTGTTTTTTGATACAGTGGGTGTGTGCTCGAGGCATTAATCCAATGAGGATTTTCTGAAGCTGAAGGAGATCTGGGCTTTACCTGCTGCCTTTTCTCGGGGACAGCGCTAAGAGCATTTCTCTCCTGTAACCAGCCATTGACTTGTATGAAAGAAATTCATAAGAAATTTAGCTTCTGAGATTACTGCCAAATTTGGTTGAATTTGGCGAATGAACCAAAAGCCATTTGGATGGGATTCACCGAGAGAGACCAGCAGGCTCCAAATAAATCACAGAAGCTTCACTTCAGTCTGGTGCTGCCTCCGTTCAAGTGCTCTCACCTCCACGCCTGGAGCACAGGGCTGAAGTCAGGAAATGCCTCGCTGGCCAAAGCCTCATCAGAAGCACATCAAGAAGCCTCTCAACCGAGATGTCAGACACCCAGCTTTTTCGGAAGCCAACTGGAATCCATCAGTAGCTGTTTCATCTGCTTTGAAATGTCAGCTTTTCATTTAAACTACATGGAACAGCCAAGCACAGGGTCATTCTTTCTATTTGATCTGTCAGCATCCATGTGTTGTCATCAAGGAATTTCAGTGCCAGATGCAAAACACTGCTCCATTTCCTCTGCTCTCACAGGCTTTCAGCCAGCAGCCAAAGAGGAGGAGTGAAACTTGTTTTCTGTAAGTTTTTCCTGTAACCTTACATAAAAGGTTTTCTTGATTTGATAAACTCAGCAAAAGAATACAACAAAACCAGCCAATTGGTCTTGTTTGAAAAAATCAAAAGTGATCCCATTTGCTTGCAATATGTACATCATGCTGAGAGCAGCAGACATCCATAAGAAATGCTGACCTAACCTTTACCCCTAATGCAGATCAGCTGAAGAAGGAGTAGACACCCACAGGCCATACTGGTACCTCAGGTATCATCAAAACAAGTGTTATTTTGGGGTGGTTGTCAGATCCTTCGTACATTGGAAAGTATTTCTTAGAGATGAAAAGTTTGGCTTTTGAGAGGCTCTAAGAACAAGGCTTCTCTGGGCTTCTGGCTCCATTTCCTGAGGTCGTGGGAATGCAGCCAAGTCTTAACATCCAGCAAGAAAAAAGGTTTCCCTCCGAAAACCTGATCCTTTTGAAATCAGCAGATACACATGCACAGATATCTGGGGACCAGGAATCCATCACTACCTCGTAAGACAAAGCAAGCTGTAACCACCAAACCCATGAAGATGCATGCTTTCCTGCCTTTGCTCAGCCATGTGGAAATGCCACGCTTGCTTTTCCCTGGAAGCATGTTATCCACAAATGGCCAGAAGAACCCACTAGGAAGATCATGGAAAATTCTCCCTATTTACCGTGTCATAGTGGGACACTGAAAACTTTCCCTCCTATCAAATTCCACTGACAAAGCCAGACCATGCTGCATGTTTTTAGCAGACTGTGGGTTATGGACCACAGTGTCCATCCACCCTCTTCCCCCAGGGCATCACACTGGTGTATGCACAGCAGAGGTGGACATGTCCAGACCTCAACAAACTCCCAGTCCAGAGATGGTTCATGGCCCCCAAAAAGAGAAGAAGAAGAGTTGTAAAATCAGCTTACCTGAACACAATCCTCTCGATTCTGTCTTTCACCTCTCGTTTGGTTAGATACAAATCCAGTGGGAATTCAAGGCGGGGAGTTGAGCTGAACTGTATCAATCCCACACGGACCTGAAAGGAAAGGTTGAAGATTATGAAAGGTGCCTGTGAGAGTTTTACCCTTTTGGTCAATTTACAGATTTGGGAAGACAAACTCTGTTTTCCATATTGAGCCACTGGCACTCTCAGTGAACTTCAAAAAGGAGCACAGGCCACAGCATTACCTATGCAGACTGTAAACGAGGCAAAAAAGTTCATCTGCCAACAACGTGAGCCTCTGCTGCAGTCACAGGCAGCTCAAGATCTATATTTATCCATTCAGAGCAGCGAGGAGCCTCAAGCACAGTAAGCTCATAAATAACACCTTTTATACCAAGGCAGTTATACACTGCACAGGCAATCTTTCCATTACTAAAAGCAGCTCCCTGGGGCACCGAGCACAGCAGGCAACACAAACCAATTATTTTTCCACTACCTCCTCTAAAACTGTTTTCTATCATTGAAAATGCAAATAGACTAAATTGTATGTATTGGGCAATACAACCAGGATATTTCATTGAAGCCTGACAAGAAGCTTTAGGGAATGTGACAAATTCAAAGGCGATAAAACTACTGATTTTCAGTCTGGTCTTTGTGAGGATTAAGGGAAATACTAGGGGAAGGATGGTATTTAGAAATAAACCAACCCACCAAATCTGCAAATATTAAATGTTCAGACTCTTCTACCTAAGCCTATATTGCAGTCTAGTTGAAGGTGTCCCTGCTCATTGCAGAGGGGTTTGGACTAGATGACCTTTGAAGGTCCCTTCCAACACAAACCATTCTAAGATTCTATACAAGTCTCTACTCTCAGTCAATTTGTTATGACCTATGAAAAGGGAATGGCCATTTAACCTAAGCCACCCAGCATCTCTCGAAACCTCAATCGTGCACAGTCACTGCTTACTGTCATTGCCCAGGCTGCAGAAATCTTCCTGTGCTGTGTGGCTGTAAGCTGAGATCTGAAGGGTTAAACATTTCTTACATAAGAAGATGACAGAGGGGAATAGTGATTTCAGCTTCCAAAGGATCCTTTAACAGGGGCAGAGCAGCAGCTTTTGATTTTAGGACCTGGAGCTGTGGTGGCAGTTGGTCTGGAGGAGATTTTTGGGTACAAGTCTAAGTGTCCCTGCCATGGGAACCAGAAGCAAACACAAGAGCTGCCTCCATTCCTTTGCTCCCAGACCTCTCTGGAGAATCAGACATGGAGCAAGGGTCCCCAGAGCTGCATCAGGCCCAGACCCACCCTCTGTCCTGCCTCAGGTTCCTCTTCCTGCCATGCAGAGACCTTACATCCCTACCACAACCTTCCCAAATACCTGTCATTTACTTGGAAAGGCTCTGGCAGGGAATCAAGTACAAGGACCATCCCAGCCAGCTCCAAGGCCCCTGGCTAGGACAGGACGATGTGGGGCTGGATGCACAGCTGGAACTGCAGCTGGGTCTGGCTTGAAATCTCCTCAAACCCGAGATATGCTGTTCAGGCCCAGAGGTGCATCAAAGGTGGCTCCAGGGAGCAGGTAAAACCTGAAGGACTGTGGCTTCAGCAGCACAGCTCCCATCGCTCTTTGCAGACACAGCACCCAGAATTAGACTTTGGTTTGAACCAAGGCCTGGGATAAGAATGGACAAGGAGGAACATGGTATAGCTACATGTGTCCATTCATCTTAGTGTGGTTTATACTGGGTATCTGTAAACACCAGTTGCATGGGCTCCAGCTGACAGTCCCAGATGGCATCTTCTGTGTTCTTCTCACTGGTGAACACCACCATTGAGCGCACTGCAGCACCAACAGCTGGGGAGAACAGTGATATTTTGGAGACCTAATGCAGCATACAGATCCCCAAACGCCACAGTATAGAGCCAGTGCCTTGCAATGAACTCTTCCCCTTCAGCCCTTTTTGGCTTATTTTGGAATAGAGACCTTCTAGGAGAAGCAGAGCAAGCAGACTGTATCATTTACATCTGTACAGAAAGGCAGTCAACCTCCCAGAGACTAACTCTGCAACTTTCCAGGGAAAAACAACAACGATCCAACCATTTTAATCTATGAGCATCCAAACCAAAATAAAAATCAGTAAAAAACCCTAAATCATAATCTTTAACCTGAAAGATTGTCTTTTTCCCAAGACCAAATGGAACTGCTCAAAATCTGTGAAGAACCAAGAAGGGTCCTTCAATCCCACTGCTTCACAAACCTCCATCTCATCTTTCTGCATAAATATTCTGACCCCGTGGTAGCTGCTAGGTTGAACTTTGCAGTTTCACTCAGCACATTATCACTGGCCTTTCCACACACTGCCAAGCTGTTTGAACCTAAAACGAGACATTCCTGACACTCACCCTGTCTGGATGGATGTCCAAGGCATCACAGAGCTTGCCTGCGAAGTGCTTAGACCTTTCAAAGCTTCCTTTGCCAATGCTGTAGGAGCCATCCAACAGGAAAAGGACATCTAACGAAGCGGAGCACTGCATCACTAGAAGAAAAAAGATAGACATTCTGAAACTGCACCTTATTAGTCTCACTGCCTGGAAGCAGCCAGCCAAGAGCAGAAAATCCAGACACATGGATCTGCAGAGGACAGAAGCAACCCAAAGCCTGCATGCGACCCTGCTCTGCCCTGCACTGTTTCAGTCCTGTCGTGGTTTAAGCCCAACCATGTCTTTTGCTAGCTAAACCCTGAATTTGTAGTTAGGGTTTTCTAATAGCAGATTAGGAGGGATTGAAAGGTGTAAAGCATTCCCTTCTGGGTCACTGGTTCTTCTAATGGGGCAACCAGCTTTGCCCTGGAGCACTGCATTGGGGATGAGCTGGAGCACAGCCTACCCCACTAGTGCTGTCCCGGCTTGTCAGCCTTGCCCTCACTGCTGGTCTGAATGTGGAGATGCAAGAACCTGGGTGCTCAGTGCAGCCACTGCCCACAGCTGCCTGCCTAAGCATGCACAGGAGAAGCTGCTGTACCTCCATCCTAGTGTGGGCTTGGCATGGAGACATGGAGACCAGGTTGATATGGGCTTGGAGCAACCTGCTCTAGTGGAAGGTGTCCCTGCCCAAGGCAGGGGGTTGGAACTGGATGAGCTTTAAGGTCCCTTCCAACACAAACCATTCGGTGACTTTATGTCTGCAGCTCACCAAAGGGGTCTTGGTGATGTATGTCAGTGAGAAACGTCCAAATACAGCACATCAGGATGGAACGCCTGAGCTGAACACCTGGTGCTAAGGATGGGGTCGTGCCTGGCATAGGAAAACATGTAATCTGTCATCGGCAGGCAGACAATGGAAAATAATGGCTAGCAGGAGAATGCATGATACAGACTGTGAGTAAACAATTGAGTGTACGTCAAGGGAGCTGCAGGTGAACACGGTTTGCTGGCAGCCAGAGTCCAGTCATCCCTATTCACTGCATTGTGGCTGGTGCTGGCTTCACAACCTGAACAAACGAGCCACATGAGAGGACTAATCGAGTCTGTGATTAAACACAGCTCCTTAAACCAGGATTGCTTGAAACAGGCTCTGAAGGAACTGACAGAAACAACAGCTGGTTGGCAAATAACCAATATGGGAAAAAACAGAGCAGTTTGCATCCCATGAGAGCAGTGAGGGGGAAAACCAGGCTAGGGCAGAAGCAGCTACAATGCTGTGCTTGCCAGACCACTGCCGGGGCCTTATAGACTGAATGGGGTCCAATAAGCAAACAAGCAAATAGATAAATTTAGGAAAAAACAATAAAACAGAGGAAGAAGGAATACAGAAAATAGAAAAACTTGCTTTAAAAATGAACTTACACTGGCCAGCAGCTGAGATCTTGCTGATCATCTCCTGGTCAGCATGAATTTCTTGTATACTCTGCACCAGCAAAACTGTGGGATCAAACAATCACCCATCAGCACTAAGAACTGCCTTAATAAAGACAAACAAACAAACACGCAGGCTTTAATCTGCAGCTGCAGAAATGCTGGTTTGCTGTATAGGTTTCACATCTGCAGTAATGTGTATCTATGGGAAGAAATTCCTTATGGCAGGGACCCTACTCCAGCACACAGGAGGACATGCAGGGGCACAGTGCAAAAATGACAGGCCAGGCTTAGGCTTCAAACATTACAGTCATAAGCACTGGAGATGCCAAATAAATGCACTAGAGATATTTATGAACTTTTAATATCATAAAAACATCAGCTTTTCCCATATCAATCAGCTTTTCACATATACAGATGCTCGAGTTCTCAGCAAAGCTGCTACTCCAGGTATTATTTTCTCCCCTTCTCTGTGAAACTGAGGGGTTTATCTGTAAACCTCCTGGAGAGGCATTGATTGGGCTTTTGTTCCTCAGAATGAAGAACTCCATTCAGAGCCAGGGAAGCATCCGAGACAGAAACCACTGATGAAAAATGACAACATCAAACATACCTTGGGGAAGCAGGAAAATGCAGATGGACTCAAACAACAAGAGGCTCATGGTGACAAATCTGAAAGAAAAATAAAGGAGAGGAATACTGATCCAATGCCTAAAGCTGGATTCTTTACATGCAGCTGATCATCTCCTTGCTGGTTGTCTCATGGGATGAGTTCAGATGAGTTCTGAGGGGCAAAGGCAACTCCTACCCTGGGGAGGAAGGTGGGAAACAAATAGAAGGAAAAAGAAGAAAATGAGGAAACGATGGAAAAGAGTCTCCCTGTGCACTCATCTCCTTCCCTATCAAGACAGGAGGCAGCAGGCTTCAAGGGGAGGGAGTGCCCAGCCTCCCTCCTCTCCTTCCCTCCGTGGCCATCCAGACCTCTGCTCTCCTTCTCCTTTCCTCCTTATCATTGTACCTCCGTCTCAAAGCAAAAACCCATCCGAGTCCCCACTGCCCTCGGAGAGCCAAACACAGCTCCTCTGGGGGCTCACTAAGCATGGGGCAGAGCCATGTGCCCCCAGCCCCACCATCCATCCCTGCCTTGGCCAGCGTTGCAGCCCATCATTGCAGGTCTTCAATAACACTCAACCACAGGCTCTTTCATGCCTTATATCTTGCAAGGGCTGACTTTCTGGGGAGATGTTTTTATGTACAACTGTCCTGCAAAGTCAGTTTTCTGCTCATTTCTCCTTTGAAATCAGCAAGGCTGCCATCACGTCATAGATGGACTTCAGTGACACTTTCAAGCATGCCCACATTTAGACCAAGCACATCTGGCTGAGGCCTTGGCTTTCCAGTTAAAACACATGTATTTATTTTTCCTCCAGATTAAAAGCACTGGGTGCACTCACTAGAGCAAATCTGACCACATTCATGCTACATCTCTGCCTCTCTCATTGCAAAAGCAGATTTTCTTCATGCAGTTACAGACAAATAAAAGCATTTAATGATAACCAGCTCTATTAAACAAGTGTTTTCCCAAGAAAATAGAGAGGGCTTTTGCTCAGGGAAGACTTGTCTCTGCAGCAAATGATATGTTTAATAAGCAGGTGGGAAGAACTGATGCTTATTAGTGAAATCACCAAAACAGGCCCATTCCCATCACTCCAAATGCCAAGTCTTTGTAAGGGTAATGTGTAAACCTCACTAGTCAGGGCAGCAGTGGTCAGGAAATGGCTTCATGGAGTGTCCCCACACTGTCTGTCCCAGTCCAGCCCTCGACTGGTATTGCCCTGGGCACATCTGTACATTAGCTCCTGCAGGAAGGAACATACTTAGACTAAGGAAGGTGCCAAGCAGTGATTCCTCTCTCTGTCTCACTGTTTGACCTTGGATTTAGTGTTCTGTGCTGGGATCTCACTTCCTCAGTTTCCCCAGTCTTTAGATGGGGTGCCAGCACCCCCTGTGCTTCCACGGGTGGGAAGACCCCATCAACACACAGGCAAACTCCCAGGAACACATAAAACTTTAAACCCCAGGACACAAGCCAAACTTTCAGCAATGGAAACTCCTCCTCTGGGCAAGCTTTTCTGTTCAGAGGAGCAGGTGGGACATCTGAAGTCTTGTCTTGCACTAGAGCATCAGTCTCAGACCCTTCCCTTTGCCAGGGGAACCTCTAACACCCATCCCAGACACCCAATGCTCAGAGAAAGGGCCCATTAAGCCCATGCAGCTTCCTGCACCTCAACACCCCTCACATCAGACAAGGCAAGGGCCTGCTCAGTTACCTGCACAGGACCATGATGAAGAGGGGAGCTGAGAAGGCATCACTAGGGATTACAGACAATAGTGCTCTGTGTCTTGCAGCTCTTTACCCAGTACCAGGTGCTTTACAAGCATCACTCTTCAACACATCCTCCCAACGCCCCCAAATTAACACTGCCAGATTAACAGATCCCAAGCTTGCTTAAGTAAAGGGGAGTAAATGCAAAACATGCCTTAATCAAGGAAGCCCTTGTGTCCCTCAGTAGCTTCAAGCCCTGGCACATGCCACAGAGGTAAGGTCATCCTTCTGCCATGCCCTGAGGACTTTCTGTCTAGCACCTAATTCCAGAGCACACAACATCCAAAGGAGGACAAGCCTCTGCCTGCAACCAGCTGTGACAGATGTGAGGGGATTTCAGGTTGTTTTCATACAAAACGTTGACAGGTCGAGATGTTTCTACGACTTGGCCTTATCTTGGGCTTACATCAACTAATTCGCAGGATGAATTCTTTGCCTTTCAGCCCAGTTAGACTGTCAGCAGCAGGAACTGAAAGAAAACCACATCATCACCCGCTTCTCATCAGCATGAGCATTAGCCCAGGACCTTTAGACAGCAGCTTTGCTGGGGGTGAGTGAAGGACCTTTTCATGTTATCTTCCTGGCCATTTAGAAAGGGAATTTCAGAAATATCTGCATTAGTACTGAGTCAAAATAATCTTTTTAACCATGATCAGCCAAAAGTCGTGGTTTTTTGTAACCAAAGTCTCACATCCTTATGATCACAACTTATGCAAAGCTCAGTAAGAGTGTAATCACATGTACCTTCTTTGGAGGAGTGAGACAAGAGGGGAGGGAGAGGTAGAGGGGGAAAAAGCTCCTTCTGACAAGTATCTTCCCAACATGGTTTTCACCATCTGCAAAACATCTCACCTTCCTTATTCTTACTAAAGAGACAGAACCAAACCCTGATCTGAAAACACAGTGAACCAACAGCACCAAGTTGCTCACCTGGATGTCGACCCAGGTCCAACAGCAAAGCTGTGCCTGTAGCAGGGCAAATACCTGCCTGAGAAGGGATCCCAAATATATCATAGGCTGGTGCCTCTGTAGGGAAGGGAAAGGGGTTGCAGCTGATGTCGTGTACCTTGTTAAACTTGCCTGGCACAAAACACCACCATGAAATATCCTGTGTATACATGTATGAGCACACCCTGACTCTACAGTCTGTTACTGGAACAGTTATTATCATGTATGCTACTTTGGGGCAAATGTTACTCGCCTCCTAGGACAAGTAGAAGATACATAAAATTGCAAGTCACTTGCTGTAATTACCTCCTCTTCTCATCTCGGAGACCTGGCTTGCAACCAAAGGCATTTCCAGCTCATTTTTCAAGTTGTCCCCCTTTTATTCAATAATAGGGGGTAAAGCAGAAAGATTATGCTGCATATTCATTAAAGCATGTTCTCAACAAGCCAAGAACCCCCTGTCACTTTTAACTCCATAGTTCCCCTTCAGTCTGCCTGGGAGCATGTGGCACCAGCTTGCTGAGGGGATCCACTGGTATGGGCTCCTCTGATGCTCAGGTGTGGGGAGGGAAGAGAGGAAGCCAGTTCTGCTGCCTCCTCTCTCAGTCTTCCTCAGCCTGTTTTCCGTAAGTCAATTTTACTTTTCCTTCTTGTCTAGGTTTGGAGGCAGTGGGACATCCCTATTGGGAGCTCTGGGTGTCCCCTCTGTCTGGCCACAGGCACTGACCCAGCTGGGGTAGCTAATAGGGGGAGGAGGAAGATGACAGAGAAATGTTTAAATTCTCCTTAAAACAAACAACACAAGTTTCAGACTAAAACTTTTGACACTTTTTCTCCTCAAGTGATAAACAAGATTAAATTCCCATGAGATGTTCTAGAAAACCAGCTTGTTTGTTCACCCCCCTGGTTCTGCATGGAGGAACAGTTTTGACAGGGTCTTTTAGCCCCCCTGCAATAAGGGCTCCTGTATCCAAGAGTCTTAACCTTGCAGCACTCATATGGGGAACTGTCAAAATCAATATACTGCAGATCAGCTACAGTATGACCCACGAGTTATGGAACAAAAGGCACTTCTCTTCCCCAGAGCTGGTGCTAAACTTACTGTGAGGTTTGTCCTGACAAAAGCAACTCATGCTACTGACTTTGCCTGTGGCTAGAGCAGCAGGAGTGTCTCTGTGAATGCCTCATCTCTCTTACCCTTTGCTGGATGCCACATGCAAGGCCACCCAGGGGAGCTGGAGCCTGCCTCAGCATTGGTGTGCAGCAGTGGGCAGCTAGAGCTGGAACTGGGAAGAGCTGTATGGGGTGGCAGAGAAAAGGGGTGCAGGGATCTGCGGGAACTTGGTATCTTAGGAGAAACCAATGGCAGCATAAGAAACTGAATATGCAAACAACATAATTATATTGAGGCTATGAAGAACAAAGGTAACATGCTCACATACCCACTGAGAACTACTAATTCATTGTCCCTGTTGCCCCTCGCTGTGCAAATCTGTGGAGGCTACAGCTGGGACCTGCCAGTGCCTTTCACCAGCCAGAAACATCCCCACCTGAGGGGAATCAGCTACTGATGTGCCCACACCATGTGCAGGTGTGGATGGTTCACAAAGAATGAGGCGGAGGAATGTACTCCCTGCACCTTTCTCATGCACATCAGCAAGATAACATCTCCCTGTTTAATTCCTTAGATATACCACCATGCCACACAGGTCCCTTTGTCCAAAAGCTTCCCAGAGGGACAGGAAGATCTTAGGCTGGTCACCTCATCTTGTAAGACAGAAAACCTCTGCTGTTTCACTTGGTGGTGTCACTGTCCCACACTGCCCATGCTCCTGCAGGGCTGGGAAGGGGTGCTTGCTGCCTGCAGCAGGAGCAAACCACTGGCCAAAGACATCAAGCTGGTTGCTAATGAAGCCAGCACTCAAACCATAGGGACCCTCCTGGCTGGCTTAGAAGGACAAGCCTCACAAGCAGAAGTAAGGACTTAAAGATGGCTGTGATGAGCCTCCCTCTTGAGGAAACTAAATTGTGGTCTGTCCTTCCCCAAACAGCCGATACTGCAGAAGAGGAGGAACTCCCTTTCCAAGGCAGTCAGTTGCAGTGGTTACCTACAGCAGAGGTAACATCTCTGGTATTCAGCTTAGTGAGACAGCCTGTCCTCACCTCAGCTGCATGACACAAAGATCCTGATCATCTCATACCCAGCCCCACTTACAACACTAACCTGAATTCACACCTTATCCTCATGCTGCATCTCTGCAAGCCTCAGGGACAAGCCACAACCTGGGAATTTTCTCCACGGCAAACACATACGAGCTGTTACCTGCATGCATTTTCAGGCCAGCAGTCTGTGCACCCTTCCTGAAAGAGGTTTAGAAAGTGAGACTTTTCCACAGGTTTGGGGGTTTTATGCAGAACTGGTGTAGGGTTAAAAGAGAATTTTTTAAGTCATTCCATCCACTTATTCCTCTTAGAGTCTTCACAGAAGACCCAGACATTTTTAGGGACACACACTGAAGATGCTGTGGTTAAACCCTGCCAGGGATGGGGCAGCCACAGCTTCTCTGGGCAGCTTGTGCCAGAGCCTCAGCACCCTCACAGCAATAAACAAACAAAACAGAAGCCAACTTTGCAGAAGCCACTGTGATATCACCTTCACAATTTCCAAGTCACATTTTAGTGTCTGTTCACATTTCCC
>NW_009936314.1:0-707 GCF_000696875.1 Nestor notabilis | reverse complement strand
AAGCTGGGTCCTGGTCACCTCCTTGCTTCCTTTCCACTCCAGACCTCTGGGGAAAGCATCTTCGTTCCTCTTTAACACACACAGAAACTGGGATACAGAGAGACAAAGTGACTTGCTCACAGGTGCACAGATTTGTAGTACAACTAGGACTCAGGCAGAGCCCCCTCTAGCCACTGCACCACATCAGGAAAACCTGCTCTCGTGTACTCAAAGACAGGGGCTTCTCTAACTTCTTCAATGAAGTACAGATGCCTGGGCAGGCTACAGATACCATTCCAGGTCCTTCAGTCCTTGCCTGACCGAGCTGCCTTTGTGTCTTCTGCAGGAGGGTTTTCATTAAGGACGTGAGACACAACCTGTCTGAAGCCTGCCCTGGCAAGTTCAGCACTTTTTCCCCTGGCCGCACCTCGAAACTGCTGGAAACAAGTCAATTAAAGCATTAGAGCAGGGGCCAGGGCTGCTTTTCTGCATGGTGGTGGGGTTTTGTTATTTTAATAACCCAACATAGCCCTATTCATCCATTACAGTGAACAATTTCGTCCCTTGTTCAAGACGAGCCTGACTCAATCCGCATTACCGAGCACAGGAGCGAAAACTTATGTACCCGGGGAGCACCGTGCTACCGCACCAAAGGCAGAACACACAGAGGCTGGGCTCAACCTCCTCCGAGTACCAGGTCCTCCCCTGGCCTGGGACGGGACATCGGT
>NW_009936313.1:38164-43371 GCF_000696875.1 Nestor notabilis | reverse complement strand
GCCTTGTCCCGGCCAGCTGCTTCTGCTCCTGTTTGTAATCTGCCGCTGGGTGTAGGTAGAAAGCACAGAAAAGCTGGTTTGCTTTTAAGAAGAAAGCAGGTGTGCCTTTGATTTAACATTTTGTTGTTATAGCCGACAGCTTGCTTTGTTTATTTATTTATTTGCTGTATGTTTTCCTTGCTTTTTCTGTGTTCTTAATGTGACTTTGCAAATACATCTTTATTTTTCACTAAACACACTTAGTTTGCCTCTGAAAGTTTGCTCTTGGAAAACTTACTGGTGCCCCTATTGTGCTGGAATTATCGCAGGTTAGGGGAGCATTAAGATTAGTCTGTGCCTTCTAGCTGGTAAACTGCATAAAGCATATTGTAGGGCTGACTGCTCCATCACCTACAAAACAACTCTTTCCTATCTCTGTAGAACATCTGTGGGTTGCAATATTGCTGTGGTAATACTGCTGATCTGTTTCTCTGTGTTGGAAGTATTTTGAGCCCATTTCTTGTAGCTCATCTACTCACTGATGCCACCGTGACTCATTTGCTGGAGTCATACTAAGTACACACTTCCCCTTGCAAAGCTGGGAGCGAAGATTTGCATTACCTGGATGTGAGTTTTTACAGAGTGACAGCACCTTTATCTTTTTTTTAATAAGGAAAAAAGATAGAGGGATTTTCTGATAGAGGGAGACACCTCTGTAATAGCATGACAAGTAGAAATACATTTGGTGTTCACTAAAATTTCTTATTTATTAACTTGAAGAGGAATGGAAAAGGAACAAGTGACATTAAAAAGAAAGCAAGATTTGTAAAATGAGTTGCTGATGTTTTTTGAGCTTATCAACCCTGCGTTGGGTGTTTGGGCTATAAAAGCTGTCATTGTACTAATCTTGTTTTACTGTATCTTTTTAGTTTCTTGTTCTATTCCTGTTAATTACTGTGTATGCGTTTGAAGGTACTGCTGTGTATGCCTGTTGAAGGTCAGGGAAATAGCGAGCCCCCATGAAGTGAAGGAGGGACTCTGCTACCCGAATTGAAAGGCATGTTTTTATCTTCTCCTGGATGCTTGAGTTGAGCTTCCTTTCTTTGCTGATGGTGCCCATCAGGTTTGTCTTTAGTTTCTAGCTGAAATCCCTGTTTGGCCCAGCCATGTTGTATGACATCACCCTGTCTAACAGCTCTACGTTGCCCTCTCTTCAGTTCTGGTCCTTCTCTTGCATCATTTCTGGGAGGCAGAAGGTGTACATGGCTCACTCATACAAGTGAGCTACTTGGATGAGTTCAGTGGAAGGTCAGATGAACATCAGAGCTAGTGCAAAAATGGATCAAAGTAGCGTTGCTGAAAGCCAAGGGGCTGAGTGGGATCTCCCTTTCTGAGTGCCAGCAGGTCATTAAATTAATTCAAGCCACAGCATGCAGCTTCAGCTCTGGTTTTCTCTCTGGATAATGAAGGGAAACCACTTGCAATTGTGTAATCACCAGTTTTCCTGTTGAGTCAATTTCACATGCAGTTCTCTGCTACACAGAAGCTCCTCTGATAAAGCACCTGCGTTTTAAATTGTATTCTTTGAGAATACTTGTTCCCTTTACAGTGGGAGTGAGATAAGATGAAGGTCTGAATTAACTGTAAATTCGAGAAATTGATCAGATGTGTATTTTCCCGTATCTCTAACAAGGTGTGAGTGGTTTGCCTCCGTCTGACTATTTATATTGCAGTTGCTGCAAAATGTTTGTTCTTATTCCATAAGAATATTCTGACATAAATTCTTATTAATACTCTGTAAGATGCAGTTTAAAAAGTCAGCCTGTCTGCACACCCTGAAGTGTAGAGTATCCAGCTGAGTTTATGACTAAAAGAGCGTGTCTGAGCACCCTGCATTTCTCCTGACAATTCACTTACCTCTCCAACTTCCAGGGTTTTCCTGTTGGTGTTTAAGAGTTGTACTCAGTCATGTTTAAGTAACAACTTTAGCAAGATTTTCATTCAAGTTGGAGTTTAAAACTGGTTAGTGAAGTAAGGTTGGAAGAGCTAATTACGGTGTGGATACCCTTTGCATCCATTCACTTCTTTGCAGCTTCTTATAGGTCATAATACCTTGTAGAGTGCTGTAGACCACTAACTGTTAAGAAATGAGGCCTTAATCTTCTGCTAATTAATCCAGGATTTGCCCACAATTTTGTAATCTTTAGAAGCCTCATTTTGCTGACTGGTTACTGCACGTTTATGTGCAGCAAGAAATGAACTTGGTTCCAGTCCCAGGCGTTTCCCAGGCAAACAGGAACCAGTAAAGCTTTGACAGTGCATGGTGTGCTGCTATTCAAATGCTTCTCTTGGCCAGGTGTTTGAGATGCCAGTGAAAAGGGGCACAGTGCAACTGGGAAAGACCTCAGCCTTTTCCAAGCTTTCTTTGTTTAGTGAGAATCTGTGTGCTCTGAAGGTGGTGTAGGTGAACTTGGTACAGATGTTTCTCCTTAAATTCTGTCATAGCAGGTTCGATTTAGTGTTGTGGGTTTTGGTGGTGATTTGTTGGGTTTTTTTTTTTTTTTTTTTCTTCTGAGTATAGTTACAGCTTGAAGGGATTCCTTGCTGTCCTTAATATTAAAGGTAGCCTGGTCTTCATTCCCTTTTTCTGGAGGGTTGGGGTGGTGGTATTTTAATTTTACCAGAAATTCTTGTAGTCCTTTTAAAAAAAAGGAAAAATGAGGAAAGTTTTTGCGTGGACTGTTTGTGTGGGTTTATTTTGAACAGTCAGAATCTCTTGAAGGCTGACAGTTGTAGTTCTGGTTTCCAGCTGGGGTTCAGAAGTCCTCTTCTTATCTAGAAAAGCAAAGAGAGATCTTGGTCTCTTTTATGTTCTTTTGAAGGAGATTTTCCTTTATGATCCTTGGAAGGAGGAACAGGATTTGAGGTTCTTAACGTAATACATGTATTTTAATTAAATCCTAATTTAAACCTTGACTTCCAACTTGAGTGCTGTAACTCATTTTTACTAGCATTTAGGAGTGTGTAATGACTGTTTTGCTGAAAGTTGTTCTTTGAGAACTAGATCTGTGTTGCTGACCTCTGCCCTTCCTCTGATAACTGTTAGAAGTCAGGCAGTTGATGTTTGCATGGCTTTCTGTAGCTCATCACTGACACAGCCAAACACCCAACAATCATCTGTGTCACATGGCAACTTCTGTTCTTTGTGTATCAATAGCTAGATTACTGTAAATTTTCTTTTAAATGACACCTTTATGTTTACCATCATCTTTCAGTGTGTGATGTCTTGTGCATCAGATGAGGCCTTGCCTTCAATATTTATTTCTCTCTGCACTGCTAGTTTTAAGCTGCTGTGATTAACGTCTTCATTTGCCATTTTATATATGTTCAGTCTGTGTATTCCGTTATATTTATATATGTTTTTCTACTAAACTAAATTATTTTACCTTTTTTTTTGTCTCCACAGTTTCAAAGAGCTGTCAAATCTCCAATAGAATTTCAAGCTCCTTAATAAAAAGAAACGACATCACATGCTTAAAGTAGTAACAAAAATATTAACCTAAGTTCTAAACTTGTTTAAAACCAGCCAGACAAAAAACCCATTGTTGCTGGTGTTCATTGATGCTAAATGCAGCAATGTATATGTTTGCAAGGACCCTACACCTCCGTGGCTTATTTTCTTTGTGGTTCTGTTGACATACAAAGAACAGTCTGTTGCAGATGGCTGATGCTTAGGCTTAGGTGCCCCCAGCTTCACATGGACATTTGACAAGCTTTGCTTCTTGGCTCTGCCCTCCTGGCAGATGAGGACAGGGTAATTGTGGAATGTGGGAATTCCGACAACTTGGCTTTATTAGTGGTTTTTGGTTAACAAATTAAGTTGGGGCAGGAGGAGGAAGCGTGGAAAAATCTCATTTTCTTTGTGATAGCACGGGAAAACTGTATTGAGACCAGCTGAAGTCAGTGAAGGAAGAGTGTTTAAATGTATCAGTTGCAGGGATCTTCAGTCCTAGGGGTTTAACTAGACTTTTTACATACTTGGTAAGCTATTAAAAGTTGATTTTGATTAAACTGCCTTCACAGTAAATATCTGCAGACTTTTTTCTTTTTAACCTTAGGAGCAATTTCTTTCAACTCAATTGTTAGTGTAAGTCTGCTGGGTTACTGCTGCAGATTATTGTAGCTTTTTATTAGGCTTAATATATTGTGTCTTAAATTGCAGTGACTGAAGTAGAAACCTGTTGTATTATGCACACTGGAAGATATAATCCACTGAAGAATACTCTAACATTATTTTTATTGTTGTATTTGACTTCTAGCAATGCTTCTTGACTTTTTAAACATTTATTGCCTGCAGAACATGCACCTTGTACATCTGCTTCATGTCTAGATCAATAGTGATTAATATTTAATAATGTAAGGAAACAGGAACAATGTTAACCCTGTTTCACAGACTGAAACTCGTTACTACAGTGTGTTTTGTATATTGGGAACATAAATTCTTGAAAAAGGAATTTGACCAATGTAAGGTTGGGTGTATGCCTGCATGGCCAGTGCTACAGGATTAGAGTAGGAAACAGGCTTTACATGTTACCTGTTGTCAGCAGTTGGCAGTTTAAAGAGGTTTTCTGTTCTGCATCCAGCCTGTCATGTTTAACAAGTGGTGCACGTGGAGGGTACAAGTCAGGGAAACTGTGAATTGCTAACTCTTGCCTGGATAGACTATATGAGGAACTATTCTATACTTGCTGTATTATCTTTTGGGCATTCTTTCCCAAACATCTTCCACTATGAGTAGACAAAATACTGGCACAGAGAATGTTTTGGTTTTAATTCACTGTGACTGCTACAATATAATTAAAACTAAGCTTACAAGTAAAGTATCAAGGAGTAGGCTCTCCAGCTGATACTGTGCAAGGCAACAGCATCTATTTCAAAGACACTGAAGTTTAAACAGATGAGTCAGAAATTGTAGGAGAGTGGGATATAATATTCAGATCAAGAGAGTGCAGTGTAGCTTGTTAACATTATGTTAAATGCTGTACTTAATTTACTGTTGCAGTATGACTCAACATCTGCTGTACTCTTTGCCTTCCTGTACGTATTCAGGGACTCCTTAGTGTGCCATGCTTTTCTAAGTCACCCTCCATCAGCAAGGGGAATGGGTCAGCTTCGTCTGTGATACTCGTCTTTCTGACTGAGACAAGGTTTCACCTTATCTGTGAAAG
>NW_009936313.1:11332-38133 GCF_000696875.1 Nestor notabilis | reverse complement strand
GCTGAACTTCTCTGCTGAAAACGTCCCTTTAGGCAGAATTTCTGCCTGTCCTGCAAACCCTCCATAGTTATGAATGAGCTTCACAGCTTCCGTGTGGGATTTTTGCACTTTGCACCCTTTTCTTTACATGCCAGTGTAAGAAACAAAACTCTTAATTTGATTTATCTAATAGCTCTTTCTTCTGCCTTTTTTTTTTTTTTTTTGTAGATACTATGATCAGCTGTGTTCAATCGAACCAAAGTTTCCATTCTCTGAAAATCAGGTAAGAAGACTTATCAAACCGTTAAAGAATCATGGCACCTACAGTATATGGCTTCCAAGCCTGTACCTAATCCCCTGAATAGTACTGCTATGGGGCAAGGCATTTAATCTCTTTGAGCCTTGTTTTCCTAATGTCTGTTCCTTTTCTAGTCAGTGCTCACATATACTCTATACTGAAATGTTACCTCTAGTGGCCATAATTATCTTCATTTTACAGATCTGGAAACGTTTTGACTTTGACTAGTGGTTAGGAAGAGTTGTGCTGTGCTGATTACTCTTCAACCCTCCTTTTTCCAAGAAGTCTATTTGATACTGTGTTCTAAAGGCTTTAAAAACCATAATTTCTATGGAAAAACCTTAAGTAATGGATGGTTTTTGAAGTAGTACAGGTGTTTTGTTCACAACACCTAACAGAATAAGCCTCTTAAGAACTTACCACTTTACTCCTGCCTCTGCATCTCATATGTCATAGTGAACATCATATCTATCTAAAAATAAAATTGTTCTTTTTTTCCTACCATATTTCTTCAGAATCCTGTCTCTAAGGAGAAATTCAGCTTAACTCTTGACCATTGGAGTCTTCCTCAGGTGGAGACTGGAATAGATCTATAGGTTCCTGTATTTTGGTAGAAAAAGATGTAGCTTTTCCTTGAAAGTGATTACAAATAGGGCAGAATTTACATTTCTTTCTTGATGAAATCATATTTAAATAGTCACATTATAATTAAAAGAAAAACTTCCTTTTGGACTTGGTTACAAGTAAGGGAATAGTTTTAATGCAGTTCAAGCTGACTTAGGTTTTTCATATAACTGCATTCACCTGTAGCCAAGAACTGCACTTTGGTTGTTAGTGTTGAAAACGTTCCAATATGGTGACCTGGAAGACTGGAAAACATGAAATGAAAGTTCTGCAGTGCTGTAAACTGTTCCATCAGAGGGAAGCAGTCATCAGGGGAAGCAGCAATGAACAGCTGGGGGCCAGAACTTCTTCTAGCTGCAATGCTAGTGCAGGAAAATTCATCACCAAGCAGTACTGTGCCCTTTCTGAAGTTATTCTCCCTAACCATTTTAAAACAAGTAATTTTGATATCTTTTCTGGTTTGATGCCAGTTGTGTACAACTAGTTTGATCAACTGAATAAGGAATCAAATTGTGGCACTTCGAGCAGATTCTTTGAAGTGTTTGCATTGTGTATGAGATACATACTGGAACTGTAACATAAACCACACTGGTTTTACCTGAATTGTCTTTCCGAAGTGCATTTCCTGATAATGTTCAAAAAAATGAATGAATTTTGGTATTACAAACCAGTTCCAAGTAGGCTACCAGTTTGGAACAGCGGGAACTGCCTGGTTGGGTGGTTTCCTTTAGTTGTGACTATACCAGACCATCAGACTTATTGAGAGAGGAATATCTTGGTTTGGAAAGAAATTTATTTGTCACTCAGAATATGAGCAGAATGCAAAGATTATTTTGAGAATTTCTGTCTGTTCTGCTGGAAGTGTTTTGTGCAAACTTAACAGGAAGGAAAAAAAGTGGATTTTTTTTAATGCTTCTTAATGATTTTCTGAAACTTCCAGAATGTTTGTGATGCTGCAAGTGAATTGTTTAACACAATTAGATTATAAAACTATTAATATGTGAAATAGGGATATTTTCTGAAGATTTCATATTTAGTCTGAGAGATCAAGGTCTTTCTTTTTCACAACTTTCAGGTCTGTGTAACATTTACATGGAAAGATGCTTTTGATAAAGGATCACTTTTTGGAGGATCTGCCAAGTTGGGTATGTGAATGTACTGAAAGTGCAAGTGTTCAGGATATTATAGAATGTTTGTATATCACTGAGTTGCTAATAGTCTTTCTAGTATTCTCAACATAGCTTTCAAATGATGTCAACTATACTAGTAACAGATTAATCACTTCACCATTGGTAATGAATAAATACAAAGAATTTTTATAAAATTGAGATTCTATATTGGTTTTTCCAGAGGCACAAATAGATGTGCAGTCTGACAATAGTTGTGCTGTCTGCTCCTCAGACTTTTTCTGGGAACAGCCCTAACTGACATTAATCAAAATTGTTCAAGGTAACATTAAGTTTCAGTAGTAGGTTTTGGTAATCCAGCCCTTACTGCTCTATGTGAGTAAGACCCTCATGAGATATGCTTGGGAATGAGTGAGTCTGTTCCAGAAGAAGGGAAGTGATGGTAGCTGGCTTCAGTAACCTAGTCTGATAGCACATTTGTTCAAGAAAATGGAAGGATCTGTAAGTGCCCTGAAAGGATTTTTCTACCACTTCTTTATGAAATATTTTCATACAGATTTGAATGCTTGGAAAGAAAAAAGCATTTGTTTCCTGCAAACGTAAGGAATTTTGAGTCTGTGATTTGTTTTAGTCGTACAGGGACAATTCTGCACTTCAAAATTGGGATCATTAAATGGATTTGGAACAATTGTCGATGGAGAAACTGAGAGTAAATCCTTTTGAGTTAAGTGAGGAGCTGTTCAGTCACGTGTCATTGTTCCTCAATCCTATATCCAGATTGAAATTTAGTTTAAAGCTTCCATGCAGCTGAAATACAAGGCTGTGACTTGGGAGCTCTGGCTCTTGCTGTTATGGCAAACTGTTTTCTTCCCAACTCCCACTGAATCCCAAGTCTGTATCACAAGGGTAGCTCACAGATACTGTGGCTGCTTGAAAAGTGACCCAGTTCACAGCATGGCATGTAATCTGAACTATGTTGTCTTAAGTTAATAGGTAGAGCTATAAACAGATGGGTCTGAGGAAAATCTATATTGCTAAGCAGCTGTTCTTCCTGTTAATCACACTTTAGATGCTATCCAGAGTGTAAAGTAATTCTGCATAAAAAGTAATTTTGCACTTAAGAAACTTTAAAGCCATATTTTCTTTCCTTTCTCGTGTTTGTTTCAGTCTTTTGAATGATGTATTAAGTTGCAAGGTCATCCTAGAAAAAAATCTGGAAAATGAACTACAGAAGAGAGATGATCTAGATAAATTTCTACTATCTTGCAGAAATACAGTGACTGTAACTCACTTTTCACTCACAAACACAACAGGAAGAGTGGCATGCCAGATTTATGGCTACTTGTCTGAAAATTTGGTGCAGGTTGCTAACATAGAAACTTCAGAGGTCTGTTAGATAAATCTGTAGTTGTGTAAGGAGGCTGGATGTTAGTGAAATGAAACAAATGTGTCCTTTTAATACTTTTAACATTTTAAGGATAAGTTTAGAAGCTCTATGTGCATTTGAGAAATTGAATATTCACTAGCTGAGTTTTCTGTGTTCTTCAAGATGAGCATCTGAACACTTTTACCAGTAGTATCTACCCTGCAGTCTTTAGATTTCCCAGTGCTTGCATATGGCAAATAACCTTTGAAAGTGATTAATAGGTTCAAAATGGTTCCTGTTCCGGTATTACTGTTTCTAGAAGTGTGGGCTCCATCCTCTGGGATTGTGAAGTACTACAGGAGTCGAGTCTGGACAGGCTACATTGCTGTCCAGTGAGCACACGTTTTAATTAAGTAAATCCTTAGCTGTTTCAGTGAATGTATAACCAAGATATTTGTCAGCATTTTCAATCTGAAACAATAGCTTTGAGAGGTGGAAAATTTCCTGCATTGCAATAAATAGTAACACAGAGCATGCAAAAGTCTTTGGCCTCAATGAGAGAAGGGTAGTTAATCTTACATTCAGGATACAGTAAGAGCATGTAATTGGGCAGTTATTGTAAACTGGTTAATGCATGCAAGTTCGTATTTCAGATTATCTTTCAGTAGTGCTTGTGTTTCCGTACCTTCAGGAGCAAAAAGTTGCACCTGAATTAGAAAGACTTTCAAATTATTTTCTGTATTGTATGGGTTTTTATACTACTGCTTTTATGCTTTGTGCTGCTCTCTGTAGTTCCTCACATGAAACATTTTGTGGAAGTACTACATTAGACTATGTAAAGCTTTCCTAATGAGGATGACCTCAAACATGAGAAGTTCAGTATGATTGGGGGTTTTTTTTGTTTGCTTGTTTTTCTTTGTTTTGGCTTGAAACTATTGATATCTCAAGTAAAGCTATTAGAGCATCAGCCTCATCTGTAGGTGCTAGAGTACTGAGGTTTATGGCCTTAACAATGCGAGTAACTGTCCATCTTGATTGCAGCTCTGGCAAGTTTGGGGTATGAGAAGACCTGTGTTTTGTTCAACTGTGGAGCGTTGGCAAGCCAGATTGCAGCAGAACAGAATCTAGATAATGATGAAGGACTAAAAGCTGCAGCTAAGCATTATCAGGTACAGAGCTCCCTGCTTATGCTTAGGAATTCAGAATGGTTAATCTTACAACATCAAATACGTATCTCACTTTTAAAGCTGTATATACCCATACATAAATATATACACGTTTTCTCCCCCTTAATTGCAGAGGTGGTTGGCTAAGTACTTACTTGCCAGCTTGGAAGAATTTAATCCCCTAGAGTTCTCCATGCCCCTTCCACCAAGCATGTTGGTAACTAATAAACTTCAGCTTAAGATTTAGTAATTTTAGCTAGTATAAATTTATACAGTAATAATATCTTTCTTTATGGTATGCATTAAAATGTCCATGTTCTTATGTTGTTAGGTGTAACCAATACACCTTCCCTTATTGTCCATCTTGATAAATGTATCAGTGTAAGTGCTTCCAAGAACAAGCAATTGTTTTTTAGTGAGAGACCATACACCAAAAAAGCTCTTTTTTTTCTTTTTTTTCTTTTTTTTTTAATTGTTTTATGCATTGTATTTGTAAGAGAGAAAGTCTTTTTTGGAAACATGAATGCTAATGTGTAATTTTGTTTTACTTAGTTTGCAAGTGGTGCTTTCCAACACATTAAAGACACGGTTTTGTCAGCACTGAATCGAGAACCTACAGTGGACATCTCTCCAGACACAGTTGGAACTCTCAGTCTTATAATGTTGGCTCAAGCCCAAGAAGTCTTTTTTTTGAAAGCTACAAGAGGTATATTTTAATCTTCAGCGTGTATGTTCATGTGCTCATTACAACTTCCACAAAAACTTACAAGTGTGTGAAGTCATTAAGAGCTTGTAAAGGGCCTTTCAGAAGTTATTTTTACCTTGACCAAATTTCCTCCCCCCACCCTCTTGCAGGTCATTAAACACAAACTACAGGTGCCACTTTTGTCTAAGGTTCACCTGGCAGTGCAGTTTTCCTGTCTGCCTTTCCTCCTTATGTCCAAAACCATTAGTCTTCCTATTTAGAAAGGATTTGGTTGGTTTATATTTTTCCCTTTTCCCCCTTGAGAACGAGACATTCTCCAAAAGAACTGAGGGTACCAGAAACACTTTGTAGGAGTTTTGCAGCTACTCCCCTGCCTGGGAAGGGATTTCTTGACAATTTAGAAAGAAATGACTGTACTAGGAAAGAAAGGAAACTTCCTAAGAGTTTAGGGGAAACAAAACCTGTTTGCTCCTAATTTTAACAGAGGAACTCTGACCAACTCTAGCTTTGAGAATGCCCAGTTTATCTTGGAAAATGAAATTCTGCAGGTAGAACAAAAAATTATGTCCCCAACTGTTAAAGGCTGGTTGTGAAATGATGATTCAGAGGCTGCTTATTTTAATACAGCTGTTAAAGAGCACAGGCTCGAAAGAACTTTTCTGTGGAACAGTACAATCTTTGGTACAAGATCTCTTTCTCTTCCTGTTCTGCTTTTCTGTCTGTGTTTACAAGAGGTTGTGCATCTAGAAATTACAGATATCTGAAAGTATAACTAGGGACATAGAGGTCACACATGATAGACCATCAGCTGGTCTCTCCCCATGTTGTTTGGAATATAGTGGAGAAAGACAGGGGGTTATCTTAACTGGGATGTTTCTTCTCTTCACAGGGAAGATCCTTGAAAATTCTTGTAGTCTTACTGCCTTCAGCAGAATCTCAAGGAGAAACTCTTGTCCTCCAGCCAACTGATAAATTAAGTTTATATTCTTTATCATTCTGGTAGTAGTATTTTAGTTTCTGGCTATTTGGACATTGCTCTGAAATAAATCTGTGTAACAAATGCCTGGAACTTCTCTTCAGAGCAGAAGCAGGTGCTTAACCTCATTGTGCATGAGAAATAGATCTGTCACCTTGATTTCTTCTTACCCAGACGTGAAAAAGACAAAGCAAAGCTGATTCAAAACCGTGTGTACCCAGTGAAATGAAGACTTTTTTTGTGTCTGCTCGCAAGACAAGAAGTTTGCCAGTGTTAGAAGGGCAGTAAGGTTAATAATCATCTCACTACGGAGGCTGTAGATGCTGCCACATGTAGAGGTTCTTTCCCTTGGCAGGAGGGATGTTTTGTGAAGAATCGTATTTGACAGCGTGATTAATTTCAGCCGCCTATTTTTCAAGTGGAAATGCTTCTAAGTTTGGTCTCAGACCTCAAATTTAGCTTCTGGCTGTATTGACTGTTTACCTTAGTTGCAATTTTTTGGTTTCTCTTGCGTGAGACAGTCCATTTAGCAGCTTACTAGCTGATAGTGGTGTTTCTGATAGAACTGAAGTTTATTCACAAGTTGAATGAAAGTGTTTAGCAAAACCCAAATTAGCCAGTGAAATCTAACTCCACTGCATGACTACACATCGCTTCTTTCATTTCTGAGCCTTTCTTAATGCTGTCTTTAAGCATCTTTAAGTCTGCATGTGATGGCTATTCCATCTCAAGGCTTGTGCTGTAGCTGCGATGTTTTAAAGTTATTGGAGTAGAATTAAAGTGTCTGATTGCAAAAGATCTATTTGGAGCTGTCTGCATGGACAAATGAGTCTCCTCTAATATTTAGTTTGTTAAGCGAAACATAGTTAATACGCTAATACCTCCTTTTCCTTAAAGCTCAGGCTCTATGAGGGAGGATGCAGCTGCCACACACTAGGTGGGGCTAGAAGGACACTTTTTATTTTGTTTGACTTTATTAAATTATCTAGTGCACTGGACAGAAACAGTTTAGCAAAGAAGTGATTTGCTAGATCTCAGACTCCTTCCTCTGTCATCTAAATCCTGTTCCACAGTGAAAAGATCTTTCTGGCATTTGCCTCATAGAAGGTAAATATGTTCGATCATAGCTCATGCTTGAAGTGCTATAGGTAGACGTGTGAATATGCAGGAATGACCACTTGGGAATTTGTTTGGTTTAATTTTGGCAATTAAGCATACTCTGCAGATTTCCTAATCTCCCCATATGCCCCCTGTGCCCCCATGCTTACGAGTCTGGCAGTACATGAAAGTCACCTGAACTGGAGGATGCTTCTTTGTAAGGGCTGCTATTTCGAGTGGATGGCTGACATTTGTATTGATAGCCTGCCTTCTCTTGGAAGGCTGAATTGCTGGTGCAGGCCAGAGGTGATTATGAAAGGAGATAAAGATAGAGCCAGCATGTTCCTGCTGTAATGGTTTTGGCTTCAGGAACAGGGTGAGGACGTGAGGCAGGGAATACCGCTGCCTTTAGGCACATGCAGCTCTGATGAAGTAGTGGATACCACTTGGAGGAGCTGTGGTTATTTATGTCAGCAGTTGCCTGGAGATTTCTTGTACAACTGACTGAACCTTCAGTGTCGTGATGGAAGTAGCAAATCTGGAAACTGCTGCTGGATGTCAAGGGAGAAGAACGAATCCCACCTTTTTGAGTTACCACGTCACGCTGTACTTTCAGAATGCGGTTGTTGCTGTTTGAAGTAATTTACCTGCTCGCTTGTAAAACCTGATGATAATCATTCTTTATTTTTTCTCCCCCTCCCCCAGATAAAATGAAAGACGGTATCATAGCTAAACTAGCTAATCAAGCTGCAGATTACTATGGAGATGCTTACAAACAATGTCAATATAAAGATACTTTGCCCAAGGTTAGTAACTCTGATGGAAATAATCTGGGATGTGCTGTTATTGTGAATAACTGTTTACAGTGTGCTTGATGAAATACACTTAAAGTGTACCCTCAAGAAAAGCTGACGTATTGCTACATTTAAGGGAACTGAACCTGTAATTTGAACTAGAGTGAAGAATCTAGGAAGCGAAAGATAGTGTGGGGTTTTGGTTTAAGTAAAATCTTATTACATGAAGTGTGTTTATTTGCAACACATTTCATTTAAAGTGAACCTGAAATGTTTATGATGGCATTTAGGGATGCCTTCTTAGCACTTAATGCCTTACTAAACCAGTTTTTCAAACTAACTTCCTAATGGGGCTTAACTGGCTTCTAGTCTCAATGTGTTTATGTGACGTTTAGCTCTCGTGTTGACAGCATTAATACAGTGGTACTGTTCACTTACCTGTTTGTGAAAAGCATGACTGAAAGTCAGCGTATGTTCTCTGTTCTTCTGCCTACCTTCTCTTTCTCTACCCCAAAACAATCTTGATACTTGTAAAGTTAACTTCCTAATGGGGCTTAACTGGCTTCTAGTCTCAATGTGTTTATGTGACGTTTAGCTCTCGTGTTGACAGCATTAATACAGTGGTACTGTTCACTTACCTGTTTGTGAAAAGCATGACTGAAAGTCAGCGTATGTTCTCTGTTCTTCTGCCTACCTTCTCTTTCTCTACCCCAAAACAATCTTGATACTTGTAAAGTATGTCAGTTTGGTCCTGAGTGTTCATTTGAGTGCTGTTGGGTTTGGAAGATGCAGTTTTGCTCTTCCAATATGTACTATATAACAAGTACTTCAAAAATGAGCAGGTTTTCAGTGTATCAAAGATACCGATTATGTTCAAATCATAAAATAACATTAAATCTGTTCTGCAGTGTTATAAATGTAGAAGATTTACTTTTGATATTCTTGGACTCTCAAAATCTGTATCTAGTTAAGGTTGTTTTCCATAGTGCTTTCTTGAGAAGCATCCCTTGCTCTTGATTTGCAGCTGGTTTCAAAACTCTTAAGATAATTATTGCAGAGGTCTTTCTTGTTACAAAGAAGATATGAAATATACTAGATTTAGTAAAAATACACCAGAAAACATTGAAAATATTATTACCATTGATAAATGGAAGTAGTTGATGTGCAATCTTAGTCAAACGATTGCTGAAGTATTTGTTAAAGGCATTTTTATTCCCTCAGGGGGAAAAAACCCAGTCAGGTGATGTTTCTGCCACTCCTCCAGGTTTCTAACACAGTATAGTCTTGGGAATGCTGGGAACTGTATGAGTAAGGGCTACTGTGCTGAAGTAAAAGTATGCATTTTTATTCTTAAGTAATACATTCCAAAAATGCCTTTGTAGGCCAGTCAGTGGCTTTTCGTATGTATTGGAGGGGGGGTGCTGGTGTTTTTTAAAGTTAAGTTGATATCTTGCTTGGCTGCAGCTTGCTAGATGATTTTATGTATGCACATATTTCCTCTCATGCATTCTGTGCCATTTTACGGATTGGGCCAATTTCTCACTTGGGTCTTATGATTGATTTCTGAGAGGCAATGAGATATAATAAAGCCATTGCTTTGTCTTTGGTTGTGGACCATTCTAAGCCATAGATCTGCTCCCTGTTCCAGGTGCAAAGTAATCTGTCAACTGATTCTGTGAAAGGACACAGTAAGGCTTGCTGGCTCCATGAGTTAACGCCAGCTCTGAGAACAGCTGCATGTTCAGGAGTGTGAAATAGAGGTTGATTTGATGTGCCAGATTCCAGTTGCAAGGCCTCCCACACCTTCACGTTTACCCTCTTTAATTTGTTTTTATTTCTGGGGCTGCAGCAAGTTTGCACATCTGTGAAGAAGCAGGTCTTTTTATACTGAGGTGTTTAAAGCATCACTGTGGTTTTCCAGTGCACCTGGATTTAAGAAATAAAACAGGAAGGCCAAATCCTTGATCAAAGACCATGCCCTTATTGTGGGCTGCAGCATAATGTTTTCTTCATGTCTTGATTGTTACTCCTGCAGAGATAAGTCCACTTACATAAATGTGAAAATGACTTCTAAGTTGCTTTCCATGTCAGAAGTTACTTGTTCTCTTTATTTCTTCTTTGCTTTTGTAATTGTAGAGTTACTTTCTTGATATACCTGCTGCTGTTATAAGTGAATTTGCTATGTTAAATTAAAAAAACCCAACCACCAAACCAAACAAAATCCCCCCAAAGGCCTGTATTCTCCCCCCACCTTCTCAGAACATTTTGTCTTGGCTTTATCTTGGGGGCATTTGGGTGTGTTCTTTCAACTATCCTTTCTAATACTTGCATGCATTTCTAATCTTTGAAGTAAATGTGGCGACTTCATGGCTTGAATTTAGATCACAGTTTGTCTGAAATAATGGACACACAGAATTTTGCAGCAACAGATCAAAAAAAGGAAAAAAAAAAAAGAATGGATTCAATCCATGCCAAGTCACATGGCCTCTGACAGTTACCTCTAATATTTTAACCTATCTAAACCATTAATTGGGTGATTCTAATTTCCTTTTCTTCTTCCTTTTTCTTCCTGCATCCCATGTTGTCTGTGGTGGTTAATGTGGTTGGACTTTCCCCTGGTCAGTATTTTTATTTCCAGGAGGTGTTTCCTGTTCTGGCTGCAAAGCACTGCATTATGCAGGCCAATGCAGAGTATCATCAGTCTATCCTGGCAAAACAGCAGAAGAAATTCGGTGAAGAAATTGGGAGGTTACAGGTGGGTGATGGTTTTTCTGCTCTGAAAAATAGGGGAGGACTTTAAATCCTGAAAAGCTAGCTCAGAGTTCTGAAATTCAAATAACCAAGCATGAAACCTGCTCAGAAAGTGCAAAGCGTGTTTTTCACGTGAATTACATCATCCAAAACTAAAAAGAGGAGAGGTGTTTCTGCAGCTCTTGTAAAGATGGATTTTAATGATTTTGGGGCAGTTTGACACTGCTTGACACGTTAAGTCTGTATCTTTACATTTGCAAAGGCTTCTTACCTCAATATAGCTAGTTAACAGATTTTAAAATACGCTTTCTTAAGTCCCCATAACACTAAGATTCTGCTCGGTTAAACCTAACTCCTTTCCTGCAATCCTGATTTAAATCTGTGACAGCTTTGAAAAACATACATACAGTTGTATTTTTAGACTTTATAGATTTCTGCCTCTGTATCTGGTTTCTAGAGGAACTTGGCTACGGATGTTGGAATGAGTAGGGTCTTCTCATGTTTTAAGTACAATAGGGGGAAAAATGGCTAAAAATAACAACTTTGTTCAAATGCCTTGGGGGAGTGGAAATAAAATAAAGCTGAAGTGCTGCTTCATCTGACTTTGTAGGATCTGTGAGCAGTATCTGTTTGCTGATAAGCAGAGAGCGGGGAGACTCGCAGAAGACTGTCCTGTTGACATTTTGAAAGTTACCACTGTGCATTTATTGACTTGGTGCACAGTGAGGCCTTAAACATGGGTTTTTTTGTATGCTTACATGACAATGAGGTGCCTATATGAGCTTCTAATAGCAGTTACATTATGACTACTGGGTGACAGATGAAGGTGTATCTCCTCTTTGTTCTTGAGTTAACTCTGCTTTGCAGGTCTCCTTGGACTTCACTGTAATAGAATATTAATATTTAATCTGTTTTTTAGTGTTCACCCATGACAGGTCTGGCTGTATCAAATTTACTATTATTGTTAAGTTCTATAGTAAATTCACTTGTGTCCATGATTTTTCTTCGTGTTGTGTTTTAGGAAGTATCCCTGCATGCTGAGTAGTTAGTTTTGGCATTTGTTTGTTGCTTTTCCTTTGGGGAGTTGTAGTAAAACTGTTGTGAGATATTAACTAGGTTACTGTTTGTTTGGGGTTTTTTTCCTGTTTGTTTATTCTCCCCAGTGAACTGTTTTAATGAGTAAAATCTCCTTTTTTCTTTTTGATACGTAAAAGGGGAGAATATTTTCTAAGAAAATAATATTACTGATCCGATGCATTAGCGGTAGTTTCTCGGCTATCTGGGAAGCTTATCTGTTTTCCTAAGCATAGGTGAAAGGAGAAAGAAAAGTTATTTTAACTGTATTTCACAATTTCTTTTAGCATGCAGCAGACTTAGTGAAAACAGTGGCATCTCGGTATGATGAGTATATAAATGTGAAAGATCTGGTTGACAAAATCAACCGCGCGCTTACAGCTGCCAAGAAAGACAATGACTTCATTTACCATGACCGGGTTCCTGACCTGAAGGATTTGGAGTCCATTGGAAAAGCCAGTCTTGTAAAGTCTACTCCAGTTGCTGTTCCGCTCAGTCAGAAATTCACTGGTGAGTGAAGTGTGTAGAGTGCACAGGGTCACTGTCACCTGGGTGCCGCCACCAGCGTTCATTTGTACCACGAAAAGGTCAACCTCTACTTTGGAATAATACTGAGTGTACAGTAATGGGGTTGAAAGTGCTTTATTTGAAAGTGTCTTCTCCAGTTTGTTGTTTTACTACCTGATGATGGAAGTACTGGAAGAATAAACCACAGCTTGAAAAATCATCACCTGCAATATGTTCTTCTCTTATTTTTCTCAATATTTTCTCAGCAACTATATTTTGTATGTTAAACCAGCCTTTTTAATCTCAGAAAGAACACTAGGACAAGGGAAAGGTGTCAAATTGTACCATCTTAACAAACCTAGCTGCTGGCTTTCCATAAGGCTGAAAAAGTGTTAGTTTGTTGGCTGTACAGGGGAGTTCTGAAAAGTGATCCTCCCTTCCTTTTCTAATTTTTGTTCTTTGAAGAAGCGAACTTAAAAATGAAGCCTAAAGAAAAATCTGATTTGTAATCCTGCAGTTGTTTTAAATATAATGACTTTAAGTTATTTCTAACTTAACTTTAGTCTTAAAAACTGAAATCTAACCTAAATGCCTGTAGAAATAAAATAGGGTTTTTTAATACATCCTGGGGAGTGGGGGAGAGCATCTTAAGCTGTTCAGATCAGTCTCTGTAACACAGCCTGAATGACAGAGCTGTGGAGATGTTTGTGTCCCTTTACCTTCACGGTTCAACTTGAGTAATACATACTACTTTAATTGCAGACCTGTTTGAGAAGATGGTTCCGTTGCAAGTTCAGCAGTCTGTGAGTGTTTATAACCAGAGAAAGGCAGATCTAGTGAACAGGTTAATAGCCCAGATGAGAGAAGCCACAAATCTGGCAAATGGGTAAGTATGGCTTCTTGTGAAGTTTCTCCGGAGGAGCTGTGGAACAGCCTACAAACACCAGTTGCCTTGCAGCCTGCAGACGTCCAGGTTACAGCAGCAGTTTTGTATAACTGCATGGTAGGCCAGCAGACTTAAGCCATAGAGGTGTATTTAGAACTGCCTTTCTGCAGATGTTAAGACTGAAAGCTTATCAAGAACAAATAGTTTCTCATTTTCTTCAATCTTCCCTTACTTTTAAGAGTTTGAGACTTGCTCAGAAAAAGTCCCAGTACCATTAATTTTGAAGGAATTTCACATTCCAGCTTGATTGTACTGGTGACTAAATAAATTATATTCCCTCCCCGCCCCCCCCCAAAAAAAAAGAGAGTAAATTGTTCTCTAAATAATAATAGAAAAATCGTATCAAGCTGCAAGATAAGAATGTAACTCAAGGCATTTGGTTATCTACCAGATAGTTACTGCTAAGAACATTTGCCATATTTTCTAAGTACTAAAAAGCTAGGACTTGTTTAGCTTTTTAAGAGCTTTGAAACATGTTTTTGGTGAGGTATATACTAGGAATAATCAGAGTTTTCAGTTTGAAATTTCTGTCCAGGAGTACATTATGCTGTTTCCATTCTAGTTGACTGCATGGTTGTTTGGACAGCAGTGTTGTTTACAGGATAAAACTACAGCCAAGCTGCTATTTAACACGTTGACTTTTTCAGTGTGTTGGCTTCCCTCAATCTTCCTGCTGCTATTGAAGATGTGTCTGGGGATACTGTTCCTCAGTCTATTTTGACCAAGTCTAAGTCTGTGATTGAACAGGGAGGAATTCAGACTGTTGATCAGCTGATCAAAGATCTGCCTGAACTACTACAAAGGAACAAAGAAATTTTAGATGAAGTAAGTAAGCTCAGCAACTGCTAACACTAAAATGTTGCTAAAAAACCACCACCGCTGAACTTCCTCCTCCTTAAATGACAATAGGAAAAGTTCACAATTATCCAAAATGCTTGTAACTTTAATAGCACTTCAAAAACATGCCATTTAAGTTTTTAGTCCTTACAAAAACTGTGCTGTCACATGTGCCTGTTCCTTCACAAGTATTTTGGTTTTTGGAGGGTTGGGGTGGGGAGGGGAGCGGTGTAGAGAGATGTGGGTGATTTGTGCCTTTCAAGCCTGGTTTTTGTTTACCAAATTAAATTTATGAAGGACATATAAACATTCTTCATATATTCAACACTGGCTGTTTCATGTTTAGAACGGTGTAAGTGCATGTAATATTTTGCTCTTGTAGTCACTAAGATTATTAGATGAAGAAGAAGCAACAGACAATGACCTGCGAACAAAATTCAAAGAGCGCTGGCAGAGAACTCCATCCAATGAGCTCTATAAGCCTCTACGGGCAGGTAAAGGTCATGCTTTGGATTCTGGGGATGCTCTGAAAATGGCCATTCTCATTGTGTAAATTAAAGTAGTTTGGTAAATATTCATAAAGATGCAAATGTCGGTTTAGGAGAGGTTGTGCCAAAACATCCTTATTGCAGTCTGCAGCATTATTTGAAGTGGAGAGATGATGTGCAGGCAGAGTATCTCCTGCTGCTTGTGCACCCGTGCAGTGTGTGTGCATGCTGAAGTTTCAGAAAGCGTGTATAAGGAAAACATCTGCCCTCCCAGGAATCTGGTTGAATTACCTCTTAAATACTTCAGTGTACTTAAAGCCATCACTAGAGCACGGTTTTGGTGTGCTTAGTGTGTGTTGTTTTGAAGCTAACAAGGGACTGATGCTGCCACCGTAGTTTTTGCAGAGTTACAGGGGTTTACATCTGGGGAGTAGCTCAAACCAGCGTTAGTTCATTTGCTTCCGTATGCCTCTCTGGAGAATGAATATAGGTGCCTAGTTCATGCACCGTTTAACAGATAACTTAAAGCTTAAGGTTATTTATAAGTCTCAACTTTATGATGTGCAGGCTTATAAAAATGTATGAAGACTTGCTGAAAAGCATGAAAACTGCTCTGGTGCAAGTCTTGGATGAAACAAGTTTTGAAATTACGTAAGCACTGTTGTGTTGTGTCTTTTTCCCCTCCTGCCACCAGAGGGAGCGAACTACCACGGTATTTTGAACAAAGCTGTGCAAGCAGATGGCCAAGTTAGGGAGCGCTATCAGTCTCACCGGGACACCATCGCGCTTCTCTGTAAGCCCGAGTCAGAGCTCAATGCAGCCATTCCTTCTGCCAACCCAGCAAAAACATTACAAGGAAGTGAGGTAAAGCATAGGAATTTGTCCTTATGAATGGAAGTGCTATATATCTAAGTAAACTTACACGAATTGGTGTAGAAGCTGACCCTTAGCTGCTCTTGTTTCTGTCACAATTGATACAGGAGGTAACTAACATTTGGAAAAGAAAGTGTCTTTCTCTTTAAAATTTGCTCAAGTGTGTTTTGTAACAGTGTGGGCAAGTTCAGTCACCGTGGACAGCAGGACTGTAGATCTGTTGTAAAAGGAGCAATTCTTGCTGAGTATTTTAAAGTAGGGTGGTGAGGTGTGGTGCTCAAGTCTTGGGGCAGTCAGGCAGTGTAAAAGACATGGCCCAGTATTTTAGATTACTAGGCAATTATACCAGTTTGCTTTCTAAGAAAGTCGTGTCTACAGCAGTATGATTATTTTCCTCTAGGAGTGATTTGAAGTCAGTGGTTTTGCCATTGTTAGAATATCCTATTGAAGGTATCTGGTCAGCTTTAAGAAAATAGATTTAAAAATCTTCACAGTCATTCAGTGTTATCAGTGGAAGCAGATCTTTAGAAGAGAATATAGCTTGAGAAATGCTTGAAGATCTTTGTTCCGTTGCATTTTGTCCTGGTTTGTTATCTTAAACACCTTTATAAACAAATACTCATGCAGTAGTGTTGTCAGTGTCAGTGAGGAGTGCAGTACAAGTAGTGGAGTACACTTCAGCAGTGATTTCTCATAATGCTTAACTTCTGACAATTTTCATGGCCTAGGTTGTTACTGTCTTAAGAACTTTGCTCACCAATCTGGATGAAGTTAAGAAGGAGAGAGAACAACTAGAAAATGACCTGAAATCTGTAAACTTTGACATGACAAGCAAATTCCTGACTGCACTTGCACAGGATGGTGCTATAAACGAGGAGGCAATTTCTGTGACTGAATTGGACAGAATTTATGGAAGTTACACACAGAAAATGCAAGAGTCCTTAAAAAAGCAGGAAGAACTTCTCAAAAATATTCAGGTACAACATGCTGTGTGTCTTCCTTCCTCTTGAACTAAGGAGCAATGATTGCCTCTCCGGTACTTTAGAAATCGCGCTTTGCTTTCTACTCTGTTTTGCTGTCATAGACCAGTTGATACTCCCTTGCTTGTCAGATCACTGAAAAATACAGGGGTGGTTTTGTGTTCACTGGGAATAAATACAAGTTTTCAGGAGACTCATCCAGAGCTCCAGTGTCAATTCTCTTGGACATTTTCTTCCCAATTCTGCAGATTTCTTTGCCGTTGGAAGAAGCTTACCTGGCGTGTTAAGAATTTTTGGGGTTTGTTTGGATTCTTTTCCCCTTATCCCATCTTAATACTTCTTTCTGGGATAACAGGAGGCCTGTACTTACTGTCTACTAGAAGACACTTCGGGTCTCAGAAGTACATTTTGGTTTGTTCCTAATTGATATTTACAACGTGCTTGACTTCTAGCATGTGCAGAGCTTATCAAAGTAAAAATTAATGAGGACTTCCCAAAGTTTATTTGTAAATTCAGCCTTAATTTGTCAGTAACACTGGAAACAAGTATCTGAAACATCTGGCAAAAGAGGAAGTCTTGGTGCTTGGGCAAGTGGCAAAAAAATAATGGGCCTATTTGTGCGCAGGATTACATCTGACTGCAACTTGGACTGCAAGCACAAAAGGGAAAAAACCTGTTTCCGAGTGACCGTGTGGCCCATGTTTACCAAGTATTTTGTATTTAGATATCTTTTAACCTGATAAACTCTTAAAATCTTGATGGATGTTACTTTGATGTCTGAATGTCCTAGAGTTCAAGTTTGGCTGCTTCTGGCAACTGAAATAGTCTTTTTAAGATTGCTTCTTTGTTTCTTTTCCCCAAAGAAATGAGGTGTAGGTGGGTGATCCTTCTGGATGTTTTCCACTTCCCTGTCCTTTCAGTAACTTGCCAATGTCAATCAAACTTGAGGTGGCACTTCTAAAAACCCTAACTTTCAGTATGATCTGGTGAATATCAATGGAGGGTAGACAGGAGAAAGCCTCATTAGTATAGCCTCTGAGAGAGAGTCTGCTTGAGAATGAGCTTGAGAATTAGCTGAAAGTGGCCCACGGGAGACTGATAATTAGCTGATACTTAATGCCAGTGTATAGTTCTGAAATAGTCCCTGCATGTGGCAGATGGCAAATGTCAGGAAGCACAGTGTGTGGAAGGTGAGGAAAGGCAGGTATTGGGAAAAGGGGATAGAAGCAATGAGTGAGAGGGTAAAAAACCAAAATGTGCGGAATCTAACACAAAACCAGCCTGCATTATTTTCACTGCTTGTTTTTTCCCTTCTTTTAAGAATGCACATCAGGATTTTTCAAAGATGAAACAATCAAACAATGAATCCAATTTAAGAGAGGAAGTTTTGAAGAACTTGGCTGTAGCAAATGACAACTTTGTGGAGCTTGTTGGCAATTTAAAAGAAGGCACAAAGGTACAGTGATGCTTAAGGGTGATTTACTTACCCAGTGAAACACGGATAAACTTTGCAGGCGTGCTAGAATGAGGTACACTTTTGAGGATTTTGCTGCTGAAGTGAGGGCAGTGACTTGCTTGAATTTTGATTGTTTTGACGGCTGCGAAATGCTGCTTTGTTCCCATCTGAAAAGTCAGCTTTTCTAAGTACTAATTTATATTTAACATAGAAAGAGTTGTTAATTACAGCTGAGTAAATGATGCTGAAGTTACCCAGATGAGCCATGTTGTCTAAGGAATTCTTTCATCTGTTCTCCCATGGTATTTAATCACCTTATCAAACTTTTGGTTTTTGTACAGCTATGCATATGTGAGGAAAGATGAGGAGAGCTTTATTTAGCTTGCTTTTATTGATCTGAGCATCTGGAAGGTGTTTTACTACTTCTGTATTTAAGTACTCTTTGCTGGTTTATTGATAGCCCACTACAAGGAAAAAAATGAAAGTGAAATGTCTGTACAAATGAAATGCAGGGAAATGACTGAAGGCAGTAAAACTAAAAGAAAAACATTACCCTTTAAAAATAAATTGTTAATCACTAGAAGTGATTAGTTTTGTTCTGGTTTTAATGCATTTTCTAGTTGTCTTAAACTCTTCTTATATTTATACACACACACATCCCCCCCATGTATAAACCCCCCACAGAATGATCTGTTATTACAGCAATGGACACCAGCTGACTCATACTTGGTTTTGAAAAGCAGAATGAAATGCACTAGCAAACTTCACTGGAGTGGCAGGTTTTGGGCACTCTAGTAATACAAAGCCCGTAGCTGGATCGATATGTAGAAACATGCAAGTGTATTGATTGAACATGTTCTTGTTGGTTTTTTTCTCTTAAATAGTTTTACATCTGCTGAAGTTCCAAAACAAGTGCAGTGACATTGTCTTTGCTCGCAAGACTGAAAGAGACGAACTGCTCAAGTAAGATTTCAGTGTTTTGTTTAAGCACTGTAGGCACATTAAGTATGTATCGGAAGTTAGTCTTCGGGGACATGTTTATTGTGGTACTTGATGAAATAAGAAAGGGAGAATAGACGTGTAAGACTATCACCTTCTTTGCCTTAATGCTAGCCCTACTTTCCCCTCATCTGAAAAGCTAGGAAAGTGATAGGAATGAATGGAAGAATCTGCTTTGAAATCTGTTGTGCTGTTCCTATGTACAGATCCGCATGAATCTGTTTCCTCTGACCATGATTTCACTCGTTCTTTTTGGCATGCATTTGTTAATAATTTTATTTTACTCTTTCCTTTGAGGAACTTCTGGTTTCTGCACCTTGCTTTTGGTTTGAGAAACTAGATAAATGCTGCAGCATGTGATTGCCTGCCATGTGCCCAGTGTGGTGGGGAGGAAGAATGTTGGTGTTCCACCTCTGCTCTGTAGTCTGCTCTCATCTCATACTGTATCACTGGTTACATATGCATACACTGCTGGCATATTTTGTTCTTCATGTGAAGGAAAGTGTTTCTTGCTGTTGTCTTACACATGTGATCAGGCTAGGATAATATGCTTCAGCTGTCATTTTTAGGTTTCTCCTCTTAAGAGGAAGGCATAACTGAAAAGCTACCTGTTAATCAGTATTCTTCAGCAGAGCATGTAGCCTTTTCTAAACAGGGGTGGTTGTTACTGAAATTTCAGCTGGTGAAACTGCAGTTGTGCGCATGGACCATGTTGTCAATGGGATGCTCAGCCCTCAGACTGACTTCATTTTTTGTAGAACTCTTCAGTTGGGCATGGTGCTGGTAACTGTATACAATCCCTTCCACTTCACGTGCTAACAGTTCACTACATGAAACCCTGTCAAGGTTGAGGGCAATGATCAGATTTGAGATATTTGTAGTATACATCTACAAACATTTATTTCTCAGTGCACTAACCCACAGTCGGAGTAAATGTGTGGTTTTGTCCCTTCCCCACATCCCCCAACTATGATAAAAATACTGACTGTGGGCTACATCTTCACTTAGCGAAAATGAAGTTGTTTAGATGGTTTCTTACTTAGAGCTAGAGAGATTTTGTTTCCCCACTTAATGGGTGCCTATTGGATGATCAGTTTTAATAGTGTATTAAGCTGCTCATTTCATGCATTTAGTCACTTCGTGGTTAAAATATATTTTGCTCTGGCTGGTCCTGCTGGTCTGTAAGCGACTGGTCTTTGCAGTGTGATTTGAAGGAGAAACTCGTTCCTTCTGTTCCGTATGTAATGCTCTGGGATGCTCTGGTGTTCTTAGTTTGCACACTATACCATAGTTGCTAACTCAGCTGTGCCTTTGCCGGTTTCCCCTGTCTTCAGGTTCGGGTGTCAAGTTCTAGCTGGTACATACTGTTCCCCTATCACTTTTACACAAAATTGCCTGAAACTTTAAGTGGTTCCTAATGTCCCTCTGGAGAATCTGCCCAGCCTCAAATACTGACTTTTTGCACTGAGGAATGCACTACGTTGAATATGTAGCTGAGAACTGCTGCCTTAGAGTTTCCATGACAAGCTGCCTGTAGAATGATGCTGTAGAATGGCAGCTTGTGGTGCCACGTGACACCAAAGCCTCCTTCTATGTTACCAGAGTATCTTACCGAGACTAATTCCAGCACTAGAGGTAACAGAATAGAGAACTTGAAAGCTTATTTGCAGGACCATTCACATTTTTGCCAGGGTCTTTTTTGGTAGTTGTGCTTACACAGATGTAAATGACATTGCAGACCATCTAGGAGACTTTTTAATGGATTCTGTTAGATGTATGGTGTTTGCATGGCACATGGACAGTCTACAAGCAATGTGCCATTGCTTTGCTTCTGTATTTGAGCATCTTTTCACATGTTGAAATCACTGAAATTCACTTGTATTCTCTTCTGTAGCCTTGAGGTTTCCTTAGGTTCTCAGGAAAGCTTCCAAGTTGCTAAATGTTCTGACTATTCTGTAATTTCTGATCTCAAAGCTTTTGGCTAATTCAGTGATCTATATCTAGTATTGAGTTGGAACATAAAGGCATTATTAGAAAATAGATGTAACAGTTAATCAGAGGATTGGCTAGAGGTTTGTTTCCATTGAAGAGATTTGGACTCCAAATTCAGTTTGAGCTAGCTCAGTGATCATGCTTTAAATATTGGATTTACCCTGTTGCCTCTTTATAGCTTAGCTTGCTGGAGTGTATAACAACCAATTCTTAAACTAAGCTGTATGTTTGCTTGTTTGTTTTTAATAGAGATTTGCAGCAAAGCATTGCTAGGGAACCCAGTGCTCCCTCTATCCCTCTGCCGACCTATCAGACCACATCAGCTGGCGGAAGCAAGCCCGCAGCATCGTCAACTCCTACTCCAGCACCTAGAACCATGGTGGTAAATACATACTACAGAATTAGTGGGTTGAAAATGCTATGGAACTCCAGACTGATCTGTAACTTGTGTATATCACTGCTTAGTATTTAATGTAGTTGGGAATGTGTGGAAGGGAAATAGAAGGCAAAGTCCAAAGGTGCAGGGAGATGCATTATGTACTATTGATGTTCATAATTTACAGATCTGAAATGGAAAGCTTATTGCTTTTTAGATGCTTCACATTATATTTAGTTTATACCGATAATAGAATGTCTGCTTAAAATGAAAATAGAAATAAAAACAACTGATCATATACCCACAGCTTTTGATTCCAAGACTTCCAGAAAGAAGCATCAGCTTAATCCTTTTTCTCTTATTAGGGGACTAAACCACAGCCACCAGCACGGCCACCACCACCAGTAATTTCTGCAGCAAGCAGTTCCTCTTCTACAGCAGCACCCTCTGCTGCTGCTCCTGCTGCTGCTCCTGCTCCAGGAGCCAGTGCACCTGCAGCAAGCACTGCACCATCACAGGCACAGGGACCTCCTTACCCAACTTATCCAGCTTACCCAGGGTAAGCTATGGGTGTACTTATGTAGCTCTCTGTTATCTAAAAACACTTGTTTGTTGCATGTGATGTTTTAAAATCCTTTACTGTTACAACTGAAGATGCATTTAGTGTTTGTGGCAAGATGATCTTGGTTTTAGTCATGTTGTTCTTGCTGGAATCATTTGTTGGTACCATTTGTAGGAAGGGCTCATTTTAAGTTTTTTGTCATTTGCCTTTTTTGAAGGAGAAGGGAGATAGGACTGCAGCTCCTTAACTGTGGTTTGGGGGCTGTTGTCAGCCCCTGCATAATCAGCTGGTGTTTTTTATCTCAGAAGTGTTGGCATATCTCATTTTTCAAAGCTTGGTATCTTCTGAAATATGATGAAAAATACAGAAAATATTCCAGCTTAGTGTGCTGTCTTCTGATGCTTTTTTCCATCTTTCTCAAGTCAGGATGAGGACTTAAAGGCAGATGCTCTCCTTCAGTAGCAGGCTCAGCAAATGTTAAAATATATACGGTGATATTAAACATGAGATAATTAATCTAGATCAGTTCTAAATCCAGCAAGTTGCTTTTACTCCACCTCCTGCCTGCATTTCTGCTTCATGCATTGTAGTTTTTTTCATGTTTGATCCTTGAAAGTTACCACACTTTCTGGTGCACAAAGAGGGAAGATTAAAGGAAAGCATTTCCAGTGATTGCATGTGTTTTTGTATGTATTAATGAGTTGTCTTTTGCAAATTAAGATTATTCGTGTTCTGTAACTGAAGTATGCTTCCCACCCCCCACAGGTATTGCCAGATGCCAATGCCAATGGGCTATAATCCATACATGTATGGTCAGTATAATCTGCCGTATGCTCCCTCACCTGTCTATCAAAACCCTGGACAAGCACCATATCCGACACCTCAACAACCTGGGTACCTTTTTCCTCAACAGCCTTATTACCCTCAGCAATAATGTATCTGCAAAGAAGATCTGCTTGTTAAAATTTGGGAGAAATTGGCAATAAGCATACTAAAACTTTTAGCTTCGGTTACTGTACCATACTGAACTGTATGCAGTGTATAATTCCTGTTCATTGTTAACTGCTCAGAAATGTCTTGATCAGTTCTTGATTACACTAAACACTCTGAGAGATCTGCTGCAGCGGTTTAGACTGTAGACTAATATCAGAATTAGAGCCTAATTCAGTGGTCTGAAACTGTACACTACATGTTGCTAGACCAAAATATTTCTCTGCAAAAAACCTGTAAGTAACAAATGGGTTCAGATGAGAAAAATTAAGCAGTGCGTGCACTGGGTGTGATATATTCTAGGGAACCATTTAGCATTTCCTTCTGTACCCTATTGGCTTGTATTTTTTGGGGGGTTTAGTTAAAAATGCTTATTTTGTCTAATAATCAAGGCCTTGTAAATTGTCAGTAAACAAAATAAATTACTGAAGAATGGTTTAAACACTTGGCATTCTCATAACTGTAAGAATGTGGTTGGTGTGTCTGTAGATTCTGTCATTTGCCCCTTGACTTGCACAACACAAAAAATCTTCCCGAGTGGTTAGCCTTATGAGTGAACTTCCACCTTTTCACTGATTCCGTGGTTTTGTGACAGAATCTATAATTAACCATTTAAATGGTGTTAGATGAAGTCTTGCAGGTAGAATTTTCCTATAACTTTGAAGTGTATTGGACTAAAATATGTTCATTACTGTTTTAAAGGAACGGTTACTCCCACCTCCAGATACTACTTCAAAGAGGGGAGATCAGGGTCCCTCTGACAGGACCCAGTGGCTGGTTGGTCTAACCCACATTTTCCAAAGAAACATTGATGAGAAATGTGTTATGGCTCAGAACAGGGCAACTGTTGATTGTTGGAGCTTTTCAGATTGTTTCTAATGATTGTTTTTTTCCCTTGAAAACCTAATGTATTCCCTCAGGGAGCTTGGTACTAGTGGAGAAACTTTTTTTTTTTGTGGGGGAAAAAATGATCTTGTCAATGAAAGCACATGGAGTATTTTCTTTTGGACTCACCTTCTCAAGGGATTAATAATCTTGCTCTACGTTTTGCATTAGATGTGAAGAATATCAGTTTGTGCTTAATGGCTTCTACCAAATATTTACAAACTGTCTTTCAGTCTGGTTTTTTTTGTTGTATTTTTTAACATGCTTGTCTAATGAGGGACCCCTCCATTCCTTTAGCCCTTGACATGAGTCGCTTGGTTCTGTGGGACAGCTGATGTTCTGAGTGCTTCATAGAAGGTGTTCTGGCCTTACAGAAGAGCTATCACAATACCTATGTTAAATGTTACTGCTTTATTTTCTATTTAAGTGCCTGATTAAAATATCGAGGTATATTTTAATGTAGGGGTGTAGAGGTGCCAGTTATTGTAGCATCTGGGCGGAAACCTCACTGGACCTTGAATATTCTTCCTTATGAAGAAAGCAGCACACGTATCCATGTGAGCTCCTTTCTTCCTGTCTCAAGTTCTTGCTATGTGATCACTCCAATGACTTTGTGAAGACTACTTGTCTTTGATACTCCCTGACCCCCACGGAAGATGCAGATCAAAAGGTAAAAAATAAGCATCTCGTAGAACATGAGTACCTAATTCTAAACGCATTTATTAACCCTGTAGAAACTCAATGATGTGGGGGAGCAGGTTGAAATAAGAGAATACAGCACTGTAGATACAACCATGCACAAGGACGGGTGCTTTGTATTCCCTTATGAACCTTGCTGAGGGGGGTGGCACAGGAACCTCTCCAGTTTTTTTTTGCCTGATGACAATATGTAAGAGGCAAGCAAGGACAATGAGAAGAAGCCTGGAAGGTCATGGTTTGGAACCAACAATCAGAACCTGATTTTACTCTAACTAGAAAAACAGCAGCTTTCCACTAATTCCACTGTGTCGATGTAAGTGCAAGTCTAATGCAACCTTTTGAGTTCAAAATTTCTAGTACACTATGGCCTGTAGGTTTTTCAGTTTGCACATTAGATGCATTTGAGCTATTGAGTTTGTTTCTAGTGCCTCAATTTATAAAACTTATTTTAATGCTGTATAAAAATGTAACTTGGTTCAGCATAAAGATTCCTAGAACTGAAATTCCCTTTTTAAAATTGCATGGAGCTGGAATCGCTGTTTAAACACTTCTTTTCCAGTTGTGTTACTGCTTGCTTTAGTCTGCTATTATTTGAATGTATAGAAATCTATGCATTATGTTTTCTGTTTTTCTCCTTTTTCTTTTTCTCCCTAAAGAGAACAGAAGAATCCAGGGATATGTATGTATCTGCTTTTAAGCATGCAGCTGTCATGACTTTGGTTGAAATGTTATCTTGTTCTTCTATAGTTTATTAAAAAAAACCCAGTTAGAAAAACCCGATTTCATGGCTTTTCTCTTGAGTCCTTTGGCTTCAGACAAATGTTATTTTGGAAAGGATGGAAATAAGTAAGTTTGTGCTGTGGTGAAGGCACTTGGCATGTCAAGTGCTTTATGGTACAGCTGCTGCTCTGGAATAACAGCCGAGTTCAAATCCTGGGAGTGTGTTGATTTCCAAGGCTGATGGGGTATATAAGGAGGAAATGGTGAAGTCCTTCTGCCTCCAGAAGCTTTGATTCAAAGTTTGTTTTCCTGAGCTCCAAGTTAGGGTGGGTTTTGTGTGACTCGCAGCATGGGCAAAGCCATTCCAGGCTGTCAGGTCCATCAGCTGGTAAACTAGTACCAGCATATAAATGACTCCCATGGGCACACCAAGAAGTCAATTGATTGATTTATTATTTGTAGAACAAGGCTGTCTGATGCCATGCATATTGCAGTTGCTGTGTGGAGATCAAAGCTTACCGTCATGTCCTTTCCAGAGACTTTGAAGTCCAGCATTCGTTTTGTCTTGCAGAAAAGCTTTCAATGCAGTTAATGAGAAAAGCAAGTCTTATGAAGCAAAGTAATTCTGGATCATCAGTGGAACACCAAACTATTGCAAGGCTAGTAAGTCTTCCCTCAGAGTTTTCTTGTTTTCCCTTTTTAATGTGGTTTCAGCCCATATGAAGAAGTGCCTTTCCTGACCACTGATTTCACAGTGCCAGCTAGTGCTGGTTCTGTTGTTATTGCAGGATGTAGGGTTAGTTGAGTGCTTTAAGGCTGCTCTGTGGGATCTGGTTGGAGTTACATGGAACAGTGTCCTTGCTGTTTCAGAGTCCTTTAAGGCAGTATTTGGGCCTTGACATTGTGAAGCAGCATCACCTATTCTAGCTGTACAAGCAGGCAGGGGAAAGTCAGAGAAGGAATTTAAAGGTGAGGGAAACTAATCTTTTCCCCTCCTCCTTGGGTGAGGGGGGAAGTAATGGTGAAGGAAATGAGTTTAATCAAGAAGGTGATTTCCACTGGCTCTGAAGCTCTGGAGTGCTGGATGAGAGCTTGCGAGTGGTGATGGGCAGGGTGGGCCTTGGGAAGGGAAGAGGGAAGATGCAGCAGATCAGGTGGATTTGGCAGTGTTGGCACGGCCTGGCCTGCCTGTAAGGGGGAGTTAGGTCTTAGAAAGGAGTAGGATCATACATGGAGTGACCAGTCTGAGCAGAGGAATTGAGGTAGGTGCTGACATGCACAGTCTTCAGTGCTGGAGACCCCTGCAGTCTATGAAGGAAAGTGAGCAGGTCAAGGCACAAGAGCCCAAGAACAAGAGGTCGGTGGGAGTATCTCGGAGCAAATGGAGTTTCTTATTAAGTAAGAAAGCTGACTTTATTGTCTCTTCAGCCTCTTTCTGCCACTAGTTATATTTTATTAGTGAAGGAGTATTTCTTATTCTATTAATTAAGTTTTCATTAGTCAGTGGTTTCCAACAAGCGTTAATTTCCATA
>NW_009936313.1:9077-11301 GCF_000696875.1 Nestor notabilis | reverse complement strand
AGGGAGTTTGTGGCTGAGCAAGAAAACAGACTTAGATCCAGCAGAACAAACCTGTCTGGTGTGTTGCTGTTTGCAGCGCTGTCGTATGGCCACGGTGAGAGTTTTTCTTGCTGCTTATCAGTAAACAGAGCTTCACAGGGCACTTGGAACACCCAATGTAAGGAAAGAACTAACCGAGTCTGGCAGCTTCTGATCGCTAGGTGGCATTAGATGGAAAGAGATGAGAACTGCCCTTCTCCAGCACCAACTGCGCTGCTGTTGGATCCCAGCATCTCAGCGGCATCATCAGCATCGGGTGGAAAACTTCGAGCAGCATTGTTAAAAGTCACGATGAAATGATGCCAGCTTATGGGAGGAAAAGTTTTGCTGTGCTACAGAAAGAGATTGCTGTGAAAATACTAGAGTGGAATGCTACCTGTAAGTCTCTAGAACAGAGTTTTCTGGGCTTAGAGAGTTTCTCCCCCCTTTGCCTATGTGGTATTTCACCACAGGGCTGTCAGTGGGAGCCCTCCACCCTGTTTTCTGTGAAATAACACTTCATTATTTTTAATGAAGGAGCAGAAGGGCAGTAGGTTGTGTGAAATACTGATAGCAGTGACCTATATTATCAGTTAATAACCTTGCTAGTATAAAATATTTCTCCTAATTTCTGCAGAGCAGGTAATAGCAAGTACTGCAGTCTTTCCCCCCGTCCAGACAAGGGCCACCACTTTGGGTAACTGCTTTTGCTGTTGGGTAGCAAAAGCAAAGTGTCCCAGAGGTGACCATGCTATTGGAGACGTACTAGTTTCTGCCGTGATGCAGAGCTGACAGTAGGAAGTTAACTTTTGCTGGCCTCCTGTGGCCTCGTGGTGGCCGTGTTTCATGTGGCCTCTCATCCATGGCAAGAGGAGCATGAAAAGGTGAGTTGGAAACTCGGGGTAATGTAAGTAGGAACTTCTGCTGCCTTGGTGTGCTCTTTCCTTGAGCTGCACCCACTGTCTTTGGGGCAGTGTGCGGAGATCTGGTCCCTGCACAGCTGCAGTAATTTTCCTATCAGATGGCACAGAAAAGGTGCTGATGTTTGGAGCACACGCAGTAGATTTTACCTGCTGCCGAATGTTAGCTGCACATAGGTTATTAAAACTGGCTCTGTGTGTAGCAAGAGGTACAAAGCCTCTGTTGTGAAGAGGATAATCCTGAAATACTGCTCAACAGTCATTCAGGTCCCATTGGCCACAGGTGTAAATAGAGTTTTCCTTTTCTAGAGGGTAGATTAATACAGGTCACAGTGGGTTTATGCTGCTAACCTTAAGCATGGATGATTTCTTAAAGAGAGGCTGACGGGGCTTTGTCACAAAGGTTCTACCCTATAAACTAGTCCCTAAACCCTCTCAATAAATGCAGATGCTCCAGCAGCAGGTGTCTCTTTCAGCCACATCCTCTGCCTCTGTCTGTGCTCTGAGAGATCCCTGTCGTGGAAGCTTTGCTTTGCACACTGTGCATTGACGCTGTGCCTGGCAAGGCCGAGTACGAAGAGATTTGTGATCAGAATGACCTTGAATTCTGGTTGAGAGCCGCAGAGTAAGAGCGAGCGTGAAATCGGGCTCTGTGGGGAAGCATCTGGTGTGTGTCTCTGCTGACAGCCTGTACTGCAGCGAGCAGAGGAATGGCTGGCGGCTCTTCCAGAGGGCGGAGGAGATAGCAGGAAGTGCAGTAAAAGAAGACAAAGGTGCAGGTTGTTTGCTCGGGTGCTCCTGCAGCCTCCTAGGGTGCAGTCTCTTAGTTCTTGTAACTGGATTGCCAACAGTGACAGAGGGGCACAAAATTAGGAATATAAAGGTATGCTAAAGATTTCACATCTTTGAGATGAGAAATGTAGTGATGGATGCTCAGCATTACTCCCTAATTTAGCTTGATGATCCAACCTGCCCTTCTTCTTGTGTCCATGGGGCAGCCTGGCACCTCACTCAGAAGGAATGAAGAACGGGCTGAACTTGGCTGACTGCTTCATTTTCTGAATGGTGCAGGTGGCAGAGCAGGTACAGAGACGGACAAACAGGCAAGACAGATGTTACTCGACTGGCACCCAAACCTTCAGGCAGGATGTCTTGCATTTTGACAGTTTCTAAACAGGAGCCCTAAGTTTCTAAAACCCAAGAACAGATTTGCCTGTGGGTCTGTGCCGTGTGGCAGGTCGTGTGTCGTGGTGTTCAATGTCCAAGCACGTGCAAGCTTTCCTGCT
>NW_009936313.1:309-9046 GCF_000696875.1 Nestor notabilis | reverse complement strand
TCTGGGGATGTGGCAGTTATGGGGGGGGGGTTGTTCTCTGATGCAGGTTCTCTACTGTGTAATGAGATTCCTTTCGCTGGAGAACTTACAAGATCACTTCTCCCTTACCTGGCTGCTTCCACAAAACTGTCTGCATGTGATTGTCCTCAGGACCTCAGCTTTGCTGGCAAATTTGTTCGAAGTTGCTGGAGGCCAGGAGAAGAATACACAGACATACATACACGTGTGCATCCACTCACTCCCTTGCAGGACAGCATCATTGCACAAGTGCTGTTTCCATGGAAACAAGGCTAAAAATACTGAATAATGGAAATTAGGGACTCGTCTAACAAGTATTTTCTATCCTGGACAAGGTTATTCTCATCTATATTCTCTGTCTGCCTGTGTCCTCATGGGTTTCTGAAAGACTGTGGATTTTACTTTGTTTTGTTGGTGCGCTTTTCCCTTATCCCCAGAGAAGGACCCTCGGCAGAAGCCCCTGTTGTTACCCCTTCTGAGGAAGAACGCTGCACTGCGTCGCTGTGTGCTGCTGGAGCACCTCGGGGGGATCAGAAGTTCATGTTACGGATTCTGCCCCAGCGTTGTCTGCTCCGCAGCCAGATCCCGCAGAAAGCCGCCCCTGGGGCGCTGGGGTCGGCAGCCCAGAGCAGGCTGTGCGCTGGTGGCTCCTGGGCTTTGAACAGGGACAGGCACCTGCCCCACGTCAGCGAGGCACATCAGACACTGACTCGTCTCTGCCCTGCAGCTCTCCCAAACGGGTGTTCAGGACAGCAGGGCTCTGAGCCCCTGGTCTAAGGTGCCTTGCCCCGAGCAAGCTGCCTCAGCCAAACAAAGCCTTCAGGAGCCTCCAAAAGTGCTCTTGCAATTTGCATATAAGCAAGACTCTGCACTTCAGAAAATCTTACATTTTATTTCATAAACATAGGCATCTGCTGCTAATTAAAGTAGCAGCATATAATTATACCCTTTCTTATTAGTAGATATGGAGTCTGACAGTTGCTTAGTTACAAAATAAGCAACTACAGATTGTCTTCTGCACTTTAACAAGCACAGGGAGCTGGAACAATAGAACTGTAAACTTCTGTATTATCTTCAGTAAATGTGCCTGGGAAATAGATGTTTAATCTCACTGGTAGCTGGTAATTTTAGCTGTAAGGTTCTTCAGCTACCTCTCTACCTTCCTCCGTGAAGTACCAACCGCAAACTTGCCATGGAGAGGGTGGGATGCTTCCTTGGGGAGAACATTAGCCAGCAGAAAGGGCAGTGCACTTAGCAGGCACCATCTTGCTGAGACCCCATTTTCTAGCTTTTTCTTTCTAATAAAGTATGTTTCTTACTGGTTTAAAAAGAAGCAGGAGGTAGAGCCGTTACGTTGTGGTTTAACCCCAGCCAGCAGCTGAGCGCCACACAACTGCCCGCTCACTCCCCCCAGAAGGGTGGGAGGCAAAGTTGGAAGAGTGAAAGTGGGACAGCTCCCGGGTTAGATACAGGCAGTTTAACAGGCAGAGCAAACCCCGGCACTCGCCCGCCCTTTCCCAGGGGCAGGCAGGCATTCAGCCATCGCCAGGAACGCGGGGCTCCAGCACGTGTGACGGGGGCTCGGGCAGGCACACGACCTAACTCCAAACATCCCCCCCTGCCCTCCCTCCTTCTTTTCCCTGCTTTATAGGCTGAGGAGGTGCCCTATGGCATGGAACATGCCTTTGGTCAGTTGGGGTCACCTGTCCTGGCTGTGTGTCCCCCCCGACTCCTTTTTCCCCCCCAGCCTGCTCACTGGTGGGTGGTGTGAGGAGCAGAACAGACCTTGACTCTGTGCAAGCACTGCCCAGCAGTAATGGGAACATCCCTGTGTGATCAACACTGTTTGCAGCACGGACCCGGAACATCGCCCCGTTCCAGCTACTAAGAAGACAATTAACTACCCCAGCCCAGCCCAGCCCTGCAGCCACCAGCAGACAACAGGAGCATCGTGTGCACACACCATAGCTGACACTTCCAGAAAGCAGATGTTACAAAAGGCAGTTGCCTTATTTGTTGTGGGTTAAGTTCCCAGCCAGAGCGCTCAGTGACAAGATGGATCTACAGCTTCCCTAAGAAAGTCCCTATTGCTTCTTATCAGAAACTCATGCTGCTATATTGAGAAATCACTTTTCTTGCCCTACAGAATGTCAGCTGTATCCTGAGAGGCTCATTTGAGTGTGTGACCTTTTCTTTTCTCACATTCTGCTAATAACCCCAACTTTCTTTGCTCACAAATCCAGAACTCTGTTGATACACCTACAGTCTCACTGCTCTTGTTATTAAACTGTGAAGAGTGTAATCAGAGCAGTTAATGCCACAATAATCCTCCTGATTCATGCGGTTATCTCTGAAGATATCGGAAATGATGCTTGCCTGTAGAAGAGGTGATGTATGTTCTGGTTAATTCTGCACCAGCAAACCTTTGGAGGAATACACTGAGCTAACCTTCAAGATGCTAAAAATCTTGAAGCCGTGATGAGGTTTCAAATGTCTTTGTTATTGACTATCCAAAATGTTCAATATTTCTCCAAGGAAGTGGCTAACTTATTCCTAAAGAAAAAGTTAATCTGGGACAAGGTCTTTCTTTCCTCTGCAGCACGGTTGTAAGAGACCTAACAAAGGGGTGAGGGCTGGAGTTGGGTGGCATGGGGGGACTGGAGGAAGCTGCAGCCAGCCTTGATCCTCTGGGAGTGAAACTGCAGTGCTGCTGTGGCTGGTTGAGCAAAAACCTGAAGTTTTTTCTTCACTTAGTTATAGCAGCTTTACAGGGGTTAGGGCACTGCTTTGTGGAAAGCTGAAGACAAAGTTAATATGCAGAAGCAAAGCTGGAACTCATTGCTCAGCAGAGCAGGCTCAGCAGGGGCAGTGCTGGGGCTGCTGCCCAGTTACCTGCTGCATCACCGGGGCAGGAGTTCACTTGCACAAGGAGATAATGGGATTTTTTCAGCCACCTGAATAGTCTGTAAGGTCTTTAAGTTCTGCTGACCGGGGCACTTACCACCCAGGTCAGATGTGAAGTGACCTTCCTGTCTGAGAATCTGAATTTCTGGTTCTCCTCGTCCCTCCCAGACACACGACACGGGTTGCTGTCTGTGCCCGCTGGCACTGAGTGCTGTAGCCATCAGGGTGTCGGGCAGGAGGAGTTCAGGCTCAGGTTTGTGGGTTACAGCTCACAGCAACGTGTGTCCCAGGAGCCCCTCCTGGTGCACACAGGAAGGAGTTGCTGGGGGAGAGTGGAGAACAGTGGTTTGGTTACGTGGGCAGCCTGGTGGGGCTGGGGGTTGGCGAGGTCGGGCAGGTGGAGCTGGGCTGTGCAGCGTGCCTGGGAACTGCTTTGGTGTGATGATTGTTACTGCCCCAGATGTGAACGGAAACAGAAGTGGGGGGAGAGGAACAAAAAGGAAACAAAGGGGAAAAAGAGAAGAAGTAAAGAAGAAAGGAAAAAAGGAAAAACAAACAAACAAAAATCCACCAACCAAAAAACCCCAAAACAGTGAGAAGGGGGAAAAAGGGTTGAGTCTGATGCAGTTATTGGGTGTAAGTGTTGTGTAAGTCACTGCATGGTCTGAAGCAGTATCTAATTTGCTCTCAGAAATGCACAGAGCTCCTCAAAGCTGTAGATGCCACCAGCCTCCACAAACTGCCTAGCAGGAAAGGAGGAAAACAGAGGACCAGGACCTTCTACAGAGCTTCAATGTGTATGGGTCAATGTGCACCCCTTGGGAAACTGCAGGTACCTCCAGAGCTGACAGCAGGGTCCCTTCTGGCAGACAGCTGTCTTCAGGCTGGCCGATGTTACCTGTTGTGGTTAAGGGGTCTCTGGAAGGTACAGCTAACCGGGATACCTTGCTGTATCTTGATGCATCTTATGCCTCCAGCATCAGTAGTATCTTTGCTAAAAGGTGTCTTGGAGAAGCCTCAAATAATTCCTTGGCAGAAAAATAGATTTCTAATACAGGTCAAGTCTGTCTTTACTCGTGGTTTTCTTTAGTGACTTGACTTCTACGATGTTACTCAAGAGCTTGCCCTATTCCTCGGCAGAAAAAAGAAGAAAAGTTTTGTTTTCCTCCAAGGTTCGTTGGCTGTTCAGTGTGGACCTTGGTGAGTCTGACAAATCTGGAGTGCTTTTGCTTCAGTGCACTGAAAGATACCCAGATAAATACTCTTGCACTGAAAACTGTTTTCTATCTGCAGTCCAGGCAAAATGGGTAAACACCCATGTTGTCACAATGGGGTCAGATTGTTCCCTCTGTGAAAAAGAAAGCTGTTTTTTAGAGTGTGGGTTTCAGCAATGTCAGTCACTGTGTTTTTGTGAAAGAAGGACCTCCAGTTCTCCTGTTAGCTAGAGCTTGTCCCATACTGTAAACAGCGATGCTCCATCAAACATCCTGACACAATTAAAATGAGCTGTACCTAATACCTTAATTAAAATATCTGTGTGTGGGCTACAGGGGACATCCCACCTCCTACGTTGCTCTGCTCTCTAATTCCCCGCAGCAGACATTTCTGTTCCCATGTTACACACCTCTGACTTCGACCACATGTAAGACCTTTCAGCTTCACCTCCTGTTTCTGCAGCAGTTCTTTTCCTGTGTTCTGTGTGCACCCCTCCGAGGCACCGCTGTGCCTGAAGGCATCATTCAGCACACACACCTCATTCATAAATTTTCCCAGGCACTTTTCTAGGCCCGGCCAACGAGGGCATTTGGTAACAGAAGCAGGATTTCAACCTCTACGTGACGCAGTATCTGTGGGGTTGACTGAGCCTGCGGAAAGCTGACAAGAGACGATTTCTTTCAGCTGCGAAGCCTTGAACCATGACGTTTGCAGCATTGCTCCTCCTTTCAGAACACTGTCCTAATGTGATGGATTAATCAGGGTGACTTAGCAGGGGTGCTCACCTGGCAAGACAGTTCTCTGGCTGTAGTGCCTCTTGCGTACAGAGCTCGAGGCCAGTGAGCAGCTCTGTGAGCAGCTGTGTCTGGCTCACGCAGTGCTGTTGAGCTTCGGTACCAGGACCTATGTGAATTGTTTCACATGTGATTTCTTCTCTCCTTTGAGGGAACTGCTGTACTTTGTCTTTGCTGAGGCACACACTTCATTGCAACCTGCATCATCGCATCTGGTGGCGTTCAGAGAGCCTTTTGTCCCAGCAGCACTGGAGAGATGTGTGTTTTCTGTTTGTATTTGTTATTAACAGCCCAGTGCGTGTCAGCGTTATTATTTAAAGGGTACTCGTGCTTGAAGCCCTCTGGTGCAAGTTCTGCTGATGGCTTTGACATCAAACTTTCTGTCCTTGCCCAGTAAGTCTCCAAGCTTTGTAAAGCCTGCCTGGGGGGTGACCGGCTCTCAGACACAAGACCGTGCACAATGTGTGTACCAGTGTCCTGAGGCTCTGATGCTCGTTGTCCTGAGGAAAGGTCATGAAAAGCCTTTTGCTGGTGAAGCCGCGGCCCTTGTTTGGCTTGGCTGTGAGATGGCAAAGACAAGACCCTTAATGCTACCTGCATGCAATATGCTGAGGTTGGACGTTGTGGCTTGTGATTCTTCTTGCAGCCCTCTGCGTGGCAGCCTGACGTTCAGGTTTCTTTCTGCTCCCATCTTAAAGAAAGGTCAAAAGCGAGCTCGCTTGCTGCTTTCTTTCCTGCCTGCCTTGCTCTATGTACCATGCTCTGTGCTTTTGACACCTGACTGGACAACTTGTATTAATGCTTTCATTATAGTTTGCAGCCTTTGATCTGCTCTCCTTTAGCTATTAATCATCTTATGTTACTCATCAGTGAGACTGCTTTCCCCCCGAGAGGAGATTCTCTCTTCCTGTGCCCTGTTTTCCCTCATATTAGAGCTACAGCACGTTCACAGCACCTGAACTTAGCTCTGCAATGTATTTTTCTCTAACACATTGCATACAGCAGAATGCACCCTCTCAAATGACATTTCCTCTGCAAATGGGCTTGCTGTTAAATAAGGTCTCATGGGTCTGAGCATGACCAGTTGTGTCAGAGCTGAGGGGAGGAATATGCTTTGCAGAATGGCATTGTTGTGTTTTCAATTGGAGTCAGCCCCTTGTGCAGCAAATGATCCTCCTGCCTCAGACCAAATTGTCAGACTGGAAAATGCTGAACTTCCTCTTCTGCAACTCACCTGGGGCTGCAAGTTCAGCTTAAGAGTGTCTTATTCCTGGTAACAGGGATCTTCAGAAGCTCCCCAGCGTTGGGAGGCTTGGATCACCTTTTGCCCCCCCTAAAGACCTCCAGCATATCAGGAGTGAGCAGTATGCTCTGATTGCAGCTTCCAGACCGGACCTCGTGGCTGTTTCCATAAACCCGAAAGCAAAGGCTTAATCTTTTTCCTAAGCATCTCCCTTAAAGTTGTGTTCTGTTAATTGAAAGTCCTTTTTAATTAACATTTTCAGAGTACCCTTCTTGAACAGCCACTAATTAATGTTTGCTCTATTTTGGCGTAGTACCCAGTATAAAATCCCTTTTAAAATGTTTTTGTTTAAAGCACTGCAATGTGGAGAGGTTTACATCTTCCAAGTGTTTTGGCTTTTCACTGTTTAGGTAGCTTAACTACATGGTTTTTCAATTCTCTTGTTTTTCCTTTTCTCTGCAGTTCTGCTGCAGTCTGTCCTGGAAATATCCTGAACCGTGGATTTCTCCTCTGTGCTAATTCTGTAAATGCCACAAAGTCTTCCTGCTTCCACAGGAAGGTTCTTTTAACCTTCTCTTAGCCACAAAACAAACAGCTCCTGGCTGCTGCAGAGGAATTCAGCCTGGAGTTGTGATTCAGCTGTGATGTTTCAATGCAGCTGCCTCTTGGCTTGCTGAATGTTCCACTTCTAGCAGAGAGGCAGTGTCAAAAGTAAAATGTTAATAAATTGAGTATTACATCCCTTTTCCATAACAAAATAAACCCCGTTTTGTCCCTAAACACGCACAGCTCGTTCCAGCCTCACCACTGCTGAGCATTAGCAGCATGGTGCAACGACACCTTATTTTTTGTGTTGCAGAAGGTCTCCTCCATGTGCACCCCTGGATGTCCGCCCGCTCTCTCCAGGCTGCCCCCACCACGCTGTGGTGCTGCCTGTGGGGAGCCCCAGCCTTCCAGCAGCCAACAGTGTTCCGGAGCTGGGGGCAGCCTTTGGCCAGGGAGAGGTGGGTCTGATGCACGACGGGCTGACGTAGCCCGGGGCTCGTACCCCTGCACTGCTGTGAGCCTCCAGGCTCGGGAAGGTGCCAGCCCCACACCTCCCACTGACAAGGGGCAGCTTGAAATTGCCAGTTGAGGAGTGATGCCGAGTGCTCCCGGAGGACCAGTAACCTCAGACATGCTGCTTTTCACATCTAACATCTTTCCTTTGCAGACACCCATTTTTCAGGCCCATCCTGCTGCACAGGGCAATGGATGGACCTTATTCTGGGTAAAGGGGTCTGTCTGCTCCTGGGAATATGGGCTGTACTGCTCGGCACTTTTCTGCTTAGGGTTGTGCAAACAGCCCCTCCTGAACCCGCTGGATCCTCAGCTGCTCTGAAATCTGCAGCTAAGAATAGTTGCAGGGATGTTCTTTCATTTCTAGTTGTCAGAAAGATCGCAAGACTCTTTTTCCACAGATGGCTGTGAACTTGCTCTAACTACCCAAGCCTTTTCCGTCTTCATATTAAATTACTTCAGCATATTTATTCATGGGGCTACACCAGGTACAGCATGCAGAAAAGTTAATAATGGAAAAGCAAAGTTAAAAGTAAGTCTGGATTTTTATAATTCATTCATATTAATAATGCAAACTACGACTTTTTAAGAAGTCCTTGCTTTGTTTTTGCAGTGCTATTTCAAAAATCCCTCCAGAGAGCAGGACAATGATCAAATGCAACTCAACTTTTTGTGTTGCTTGTAATTTTAATGGAGAAACTGCTGGTGTCTGTTGATTCAACGATTCACCCAAAGCCCTTAGGAGCAAGGGCAGAAACGGAGGAAGGGTCATGTATTTCCTTTTGTCTCTCACATGCCTGTGACACCACCACAGCACCAGGTGAGGCTTCTGTCCTGTGAGTGTGCTGCCAACCCCAAATGCTGTCTAGTGTGAGGTTTAAAAGAGAAGAACCAGACTGGTGGCTCTCACCCTCAGCTGTCAGTTCTGAGGCTTGCACGGGGGTGTTTTCTCTCTTCCTTCCTAAGACGTGGTTACGCTTCCTGTGGAATTTCCTGATGAAAAATCCTGAACTGGCAGAAGTCTGAATATCTGGGAGCAGTCAAGCCCTGCCATGAGGCTGGATGCTCAGACAGGCAGGCACGAAGGCTGTCAGTGCACAAAGACTTCTCTTTGTGAGTTTTGACACTGCTGGCACTGCTCAACAGCTCTTCGTTTAGTGGTACTTAATGGACTTATAGAGCCTTTGATATGGGGCAATTTGGCAGATTAACACTGACTTAGAGCAGTTTAGGAGTTCTTAGGTGCAGTAGGTTCTTTGGGCTGGAAATACTTATAGGCAGAGAGTAATGGAAGAAATGGCTGAAGGGCCCTTTGTCTTAAAGGCACATTGAATTCAAAAGAAGTAGAAAAGGCTTGATAAACAGAATTCACTGCTTCTCAGTACCAGAACAGGCCAGTTTTGGGGACTTGAATTTTAATCCTTGAAGCAGCTTAGGGGGTGCAGCTGTAGCCGCCTGAGTAAGGTGGTTCCAGTCAGTGCTCACAGCAAACACAGAACCTCCT
>NW_009936313.1:0-271 GCF_000696875.1 Nestor notabilis | reverse complement strand
TGAAGGATGCCCAGCTGTATATAGTAATGAACCCTGCTTGGTTTGGGATCCTTCTGGCTGAAGATCATGGGCAGCAAACAAGAAGCACTAGGTGGAGGCAATGCCTTCTCCCCAGCACCACACCTTATTTGCTTGGACCCAGCCCCTCATTAGACCCAACTGGCCTCAGCTGGGGTCTTTTTCAACCATGCTCCTCAGACCCTGATTGGACCCAGCTAGCCTCACTGAGGTCTTTGTCCACCCCTCAGTCCAGCCTGGGTTGCCCGTTGGG
>NW_009936312.1:0-415 GCF_000696875.1 Nestor notabilis | reverse complement strand
ATCCTCCAGGTCAAAGGGGAGAACCTTGAAATGACAAGGTGAATCTTGCAGGTTAACAGATGATTAGAGGGATGGTACCGTAGTCAGGGTTTTGGTTACTTAGATCATGGGAATTGCTTTGGGAAGCCAAGTCTACTGATGGGACCTGCCTGACAAAGAAGGGAAGAGATGCTTTGGTAGGAGATTTGCCACACTGGTGAAGACAGCTTTAAACTAGATTTGTTGGGGGAGGGTGAATGATTGAGCCCAACCCTACCAGTCAGATGCCAGCACCTGTAATGAATGCTTGGAGCGATGTAGAGCTACTTCAGCCATTCCAGCCAATGAGTCGGCTTAATTTGGAACTTGGCTCAGATGCCTCCATACAAAGGCCATAGTACAGGGAATAAACAAGAGGAACTAGAGATGTGTGCAA
>NW_009936311.1:317-576 GCF_000696875.1 Nestor notabilis | reverse complement strand
AGCTCACCCTGGACTCCACATGTGTGTGCATGGCACTGAGGCATGCACATACGTGTGTGCCCGTGCAGCCGTGTCCCCGCACTGAGGGTACATACAAGGCTCCTGTGGAGCAGCCACATCCTTGGCTGGAGCCTTCGGCCTCTTCTTCAGCACCTTCTTCTTCACCACCTTCTTTCTCACCACTTTGACCCGAACCAGCTTCCTCCTGGGTGCTGTGGCTGGGGATGGGGACAGGGGCCGCTGGGATGCTCGGGCACTC
>NW_009936311.1:0-270 GCF_000696875.1 Nestor notabilis | reverse complement strand
GGGTTATTGGGCACCCCAGCAGCACCCAGAGCAGGAGCCCACCCCCGCCCCCCTGCACCCATAACTCAGGCTGATGCACAGATACACACACAAACCATGCACACGTGCGCACACGCTTAGAGCCACTGCCCGTGACGCACACATGCATGTGCACACACACCCCGTGCACGCGGAGCTGTGCACACACACACACTCACACATGTTCACACATATCCCTGTGTTCTGTACAAGTCACAATTTAAGGCATCTTTCAGAAATCAAAGGCAGAAC
>NW_009936310.1:7539-7858 GCF_000696875.1 Nestor notabilis | reverse complement strand
CAGAATTTAGGAAGCAAATCAAAACAATTCTCGGGGAAAAATAAATAAATGGTCACTAACACACCTTTACTTCTCTTTGGAGGTTAAACTAAATAGGGTCTCCAATCTAAAACTAGAAATGTGCTCACGTAGAGAGGCTGCATTGTCCGTTGCTGTCGGGGTTTGGGTAGCTGCTGTGCTTGTCACTGGGGTTGGTGTGGCTGCTGTGCTTGGAGTTGAAGCAGCTGCATTGTCTGTTGATTTGCCATTAGATTCAGAGACATCTTTTTCACTTTGAAGGTGCTGGACAGTGTTGAGCAGGGCTCTGTAGGCACAGGCC
>NW_009936310.1:0-7070 GCF_000696875.1 Nestor notabilis | reverse complement strand
GGTGTAAGGGAATGCCTCCTTCATGGGTCGACCCCCCAAGGAGAGAAAAACCCATATATAATGTTTAAGACGTTTCATTATGTACCTCCCAAAATATATGGGTGATGACCACGCTGGGAACGCAAGCCAGACCAGTTTCATGATCAATGAGTCTATTGTATTACAAGTCATTACTATGAAGTACAGCGACACAAGAACCTTAGCCCAGGCACCCCAGCCGATGAACACTAGAACAGCAAATACTAGCTGTAAGTAAGGTACGACATGTTGAAACTATGAGATCAAGCTTAACAACTCCGAGAGACAATAAATCAGCATTCTGACAAGTGATCATTAATCCAAAACAGTAAATGCTTATCAGAAATATGATTAAACAAAAAAGTCTCCTAACCTGCCCTCCCCCCAAAAAAACACATACCAAACAAACAAACGAACAAACTGTTGTGGTTCAGGCCCAGCCAGCAACTCGGAACCACACAGTCGCTCGCTCACTCCCCCCTTCTCCCTCCCCCCACTCCCGGAGGGATGTGGAGGAGAATCAGAGGAATGTAACTCCCACGGGTTGAGATAACAGCAGTCCAGTAACTAAGGTATAATACAAACCACTACTGCTACCAATAATAATGATAAGAGGAATAACAAGGGAAAAGGACACAACCGCTCACCACCCGCCGACCGATACCCAGCCCGACCCGAGCAATGATCTGGGCCTTCCGGGTAACTCCCCCCAGTTTCTATACTGGGCATGACGTGCTGTGGTATGGAATACCCCTTTGGCCAGTCTGGGTCAGGTGTCCTGTCTCTGCTTCCTCCTGGCTTCTCCTCCTCCCTGGCAGAGCATGAGACTGAGAGAAGTCCTTGGTCAGAGTAAACATTACTTAGCAACAACTAAAACCATCGGTGTTATCAGCATTGTTCCCAGGCTGAAAGTCAAAACCAGAGCACCACACCAGCTACTAAGAAGGAGAAAAAATGACTGCTGTAGCTGAACCCAGGACAATGATGCTTAGGGGGTCTTTCCTAACCTTCTTCAGAAGCTTCATAATTGACAGTGTGTAGAAAACTGAATGTTTTGTGTTATCTGACTGAAATAGTGTATGTGTATATATACCTACATTCCATTTTGCAAATATCAAATGTGTAAAAGGAGTTATACTGCTTCCTGCTTTGCTTTTTTAATTTTAGTAGTTTTAGCATAAATTTTATTGGGTTTGATTGAGCTTTGAGAGATGTGAATGTCAGGTTTTCATCTGTTCATTTTTTTTTTACCTCTAATGCACTACAGAATCAAGGAATGGCTGAGGTTAGTAGAGACATCGGGAGATTGCATAATCCAACTCAACTGCTCAAAGCATATTCAATTAAAGCAGATTGCCCAGAGCTGTGTCCAATTAGGTACTGAATACCTCTGCAGATGGAGACTGCAAAACATCTCTCTGCAACCTGCTACTGTGTTTGACCATCTTTACACTGAAAAAGTTTTTTATCATGTTTAAACACAATTTGTTGTATTTTTATTTGAGCTTGTTGCACCTTGTCCTGTCACTGGATACCACTGGGAAGATTCTGGATCTGCCTTCTTCATACCAACTTATCAGATATTTATATACGTATTTACATATTAAAGAATACTTGAATAATTTATTGTAAAGGTTTAGTGTTAATTCTATTTAAAAGCTCTATATAGAAACTTTAAAAAGAGGGAATAAAGGAATCCAGGGCTGGGGACTGTAGATTTTCTTTTCTTTTTTTTTGGTTTAAGTGAATGATCGATCCTGACAGGAAACTGATTCAGAAATCCAGATCAAATTCATTCAAATTCTTTCAGTTAATGCTTTGGGGGCAAGTGGAGGAGAAGTATTCTTTGTATAGTCCGAGTGCATTTCTGCAGAACTTCCTGCAGAATTAGATAAATACTATTTAATTTCAAGTTAACATATTCCAGACAGTTGATCAGATATTAAGATTTTGTGAGGTTTGATAATGTACTGTTAAGTCTTGATTTGGTGTTTCTATGCAAATATAGTTCAGGTCGAGCTGTGAAGTCTCCTGGCACAGCTTGTATTCAATTTGGCTCTCCTTAAGCACTGAGATTGGTCATTTACTACATTCAGGCATCCCAAGCTTTTGTTGGAAATCTGGAAACCAAGGAAAGCACTTGCACCTTTATTGCTCATCTGCTACCAGCTAAGCCAGCTATTAGGCAGAAGCCTGATTTTCTTGTCCCCTTAGGAACCTAAACCAAAAGATCAAGCAGAATCATATCCAAGAAACCAAAGCAATATCTTTAAAGAGGTATGCTCACAATGACATCTTGTCACCCAAGTAAGTGGCTTACATTAGAGTGAGGCACACAAAATCTCTCTTGATTTGCATGGAATTTGGGTCTTCTGCTGTAACTGAAAATCAGGCTTGCTCACTATATTTATGTGAAAAACTTCATATCGTAATGTATGAAAATAATGGCTTAAGTCTTTGAAAGGAGTGTGTTCATTCTTTCAAACTCAGACATTAGCCTATCTTGCTTTTAAGTTTAACAGACAGAATATGTACATCCTACTGACACTGTTGCTCTAAGCTTTAAAAAATATTTTATTTAATTGAAATAAATATTCCACATACCCTTATAATAACCACCAAACTGTCATCACAATAAACACCTTTAGTTTATGAGTAAGTATGTTTTACAAGCAGATACTTTAATCAGAGGAAAAAAAAATGACACCTTACAGTTGCTAAAACAACAGGAACAAGGCATATTATTTATCTAATTCCTATGTTACAGGCTGTGGTCTAATATAATCTATTCTGAATGTAACACAGTCATTTTTAAATAATAAACCTCTTGAAAAAAATGGGCAGGGGTCTGCTAATGTGTTGGATGATGGATCTCTTATTTACTATTGATCTCTGTATTCAGAACCTATCCATTCTGAACTTTCATATATTTTTAGAAAATATTGAATGGCTCTTAGTCAGTGACAAGACTGTTTTGTCTGTTACTACTCAAAGTAGATTAGCAAGAACCTACTGCATTTCACTAGAAAATTTAATCTTATAGAGGCTGAATCTTGTGTGGTATTTCTTGGATGAACTGGCTTCAGAGTCGGCTACCCTGAATTAAAGGAAACTCAGAGTAAGCACTCCAGATGTAGTGAGAAAAGTGCTGTAGAAGTTATTACATATGGAGTACTCTGTTGTATGGACATATGACACACTGTGATTTGAATCACTACTGGGAGATTTGATTCAAGCAAACTGCCCACTTGATCATTATTGTTGGTTTCTGTATTATCTGTCTCAAGCAGATAATATAAGCTATTTTCTCAAACTATCCCACTCCAACGACCAGTTTCCTGTATCTCACTTGTCTCTATTTTTTTGTTGGGTTTTTTTGTATTGAAGTTTGGAAGCAGAGATCAACACCATTCCAATCTAATTTCACCTTTGTGCTCCTTTGCCGTTGGTTCTCATCTGGGCAATATTAAAAGAATATGACACATCTGGTCTAACTAAATATGGAATACAAGTATGTATGTACTAAGCAGTATTTAATGAATAAATGTTGTTTGATGAATAGGCTTTGGACTCTTAAAAAGCTTTCCTTTCACAAGTCTTTTGCCCTTCTTGAAGCCTATTACTTCCTTTTTTACATTTCCTTAACAGTTCTTTCGTATTAAGATTGTGTCATTATACTCCTACAAGACTCAGAAAAGAATAACAATAGAAGACATGAATATAAGAATGTGATTCAGTTCACTGATTAAGAACTCTAATTTTAGGTATCTACCGGCAGATATCTAGTTGTCTGATGGCTGTTTATGCTTCTATTGTAGTCAAAAGAAGTTAAGAGTAGGACTGAGCAGTATAAAAGCAGGTATGTAGAACCATATGATTTTCCAAGACGTCCACACAGGACTGGCAGGTAAGATACATACTATACAGGAAACCTCAACCTTCTGAAGTAGCAGCAGAAGGCCACAAAATATATTTTATGGTATTTCACATGACACTCCACTCCTGTTTTTATATCCTTTGCTCCCACCATAGCCAGTTTATCCTAGAAAATATTTCAGTGCATTATACCCTAGCTAATGTCTACTTTGGACTAAACTAAATGCATTTGAAAAACAAACAAAAAGAGAAGTAAACAAATAATCCTCCCCCCCCCCCCCAAAAAAAAAACCCACAATAAGAAATAATTATAGGACACTAACCTCTTTCCCAGGTTTATATAATGACACAAATCTTTCTGTTACACACTTATTGCAAGTGAGGGATTTGTATCTGTGCAGGAAGAATGACAGACCCTTACTGAAGAACAATCAAACTACAGATGTTATGTAAGAACAGGAAATTCAGTGACGTGTTTCTGAACTTAGCTACCACATCATGTTGAATTGCAGGAGTGTCAAGCTGTCTCAGAAGGTATTTTACTCACCCTTCTTACAGTGATATTGACATTCAATAAAAATACCAACTTCTAACCCTTGTTTAGTGGAGAAATACCTTCTGCTGCCAGCCCATAGTCACATCTTTACAAGTTATGGTACTTTCAGATAATTCAGTTTTCATAATGGACATGTACAAGGCCTATACACATTAAGTACTTGCAAATAAAAAGTAAGGGTAAATAGTGTGTCGAGTAGATGGGGGCAGATTCTTTTGGTGCCAGGCGATGAGAGGCAACAGGCATAAACTAATACACACAAAGTTTCACCTGAACATGAGGAGAAACTTCTTTACTGTGAGAGTGAGTGAGCATCAGAATAGGTTGCCCATAGAGGTTGTGGAGTGTCCTTCCCTGGAGATATTTAAGACCCCTCTGGGACAATCCAGAGTCATGTGCACTAGGTGACCTTGCTTGAGCAGTGGGTGTTGCGCGAGATTACCACCCTCGGTCATTGAGGGTTGAGGTCATCTGGTACTCAGCCCTCAGTGACCAAGGGTTGAGGGCAAGATGACCACCCTCAACCCTTTAGGTTGAAAGAGTGGAGGTCCCTTTCAGCCTCACCATTTTGTGATTCTGTGAAATAAGCATAGTTAATATTCTAAGAGTATGAAATTTTCAAGAGGTTATCCTTCTTACTGATTTTTTTAAATTCAAATTTGTTTCTAGAACAAACAAAAAAGAATAATTTTGAAAATGCCATAACTGACATGAAAATCTTTTAAATGTCAGACCTGTTATTCTTTTCATAAATTACAGATATGACAATTTGAGTTGATTATATATTACTTTTTTCCTCATAAACATCATGCTCACAAAAAAACCATGACATTTTTAACACTGACATTAAATCACATCAAAGAAATAGTACTGCTGCTGGATTGAATATTCCTCTGCATCAGTCTACAGAGTGACTGTTCTCTCTACTGTTATATAGCTGGAGAATAAATTTCATCCTCATCTCCCAGCTATATAACTATACTAAATATAATTCTAACTAGTATCAGAACATTCTTTTATAAATCTTTCAATCAGTAAGCACTGAAATAAAGGTTTTTTTTTTTAAAGGATGCATGTACCATAATAATCTGGGTTTCATTTCTTAAAAAATTCCTTTGTCTTTCTTTTGTTATCCTGATAACACATTTTTAAATTTTGTCTGAAAAAAATGTTCCTAAAACACAGTTAATTCAAATAGTTTTGATGTCATAGAATGAAAAAATTCTGAGTGTCTAAAAGTAGTTTTTTAAAGTATAAATAGGTATTTCATTTTCAAAGTCATTTAGAAAATAAAAAAAAAATATGAAATCTTTTTCCTAGAATGACAAAACAGGATGTTTCGATACTAAAACACTGGGGAATTTTTGCTATTTTCCTTTTAACATGTGGGTTATCTCCTAGAAGAAGACATTTTACATTGCTGAACTAATTTAATTTTAAAAGTTCTACCTAGACTTATTCAAAATAAATATGAAAACCTGTGAAGACTGCAATCTAAGCAGGTTGAAAAGAAAAAAATAATAGTTCAGATAGGGATGTCCTGGAAAACAGAAGACAGTTATCTCTGCTGATTTGGCTGGGTGTGACAGAAGTTGTAGTCAAAACTTCTCAATTACTTGTTTGCAAGATAACATGAGGCTCAACTTGGCTGTCCCTGCTCATTCCAGTCAGACAATCCATAGTCAGCCAGTCATTTGTACCCTTTCCCTAAGACTGCTGATTATCAGTGTCCTACAGGGCTCCGAGATGTCATTTTTGTGAAGGGCTTCCTGAGAAGTAAATAATTCTATGGACTAAGGTGACACCATCATACATAGACATGGCATCAGGTACTGGAGGGCTTCTGCCTCAAAGTAATGGCAGTACCATCAGGGAGACAAAAATGTTTTCACAAACTTGACAGATGTTAATGAAACATTTCTCCTTTCCTATGATAAAGGTAAGAGACATTTAATGGGTTATTGAGCTCATTGCTGGACCATGACAATTAAACACACAGACTCTTTCTCTGTTGGATGTCCTCTGTGGTAGACACTTTTTTCACCCTTAGTTCAGTTATTAAAATGCTTTCTGATGGCGATAACGCAAAAGATAACTGGAAAGTCCAACTATATACTGTGTATTAACCCATCTTTAAAATGAGATGTAGAACAAAACTCTGTACCAATTCTGTTCTCTTTTTTTTCTATTCTAGTTTATCCAGGATTTTTAGTCTGGATCAGAAGAAGAATGCAAGCTGGAACAAAATTATATTTTTGAAGAACCGAGTGCTACAGAAAGACTTATTAGCAAACTTTTTGAATCATAACTCTTTGTAGGGCACTGCAGGAACCTTATCTATACAAATTTCTTCCACCCCAATGATTAATATCATACTGAATAAACATAAAACACAAAACTGTTTCTGAGGTTGAGGGGAGGGAAAAGAGTGTATATTCTAAATATTTTTCGATTCACAAGATCAGTAGCAGCTGGAGAAGGCTTATTTTGGGGTATTTGATTGGCTGCTACATTTAAAATGTTCATATAGGCTAAATTATAGTGTCATGTTCTTCAAAGGTGCTGTACTGCATCCACAACATAATGATTCCGCTCACTCCCCCCCTTTTCCTTCCTCCCC
>NW_009936309.1:0-31647 GCF_000696875.1 Nestor notabilis | reverse complement strand
ATTATATATAATAGTTTTATTAATGTATGTTGTATTTATTTTATACATACCTGTACATTGTATATATATACATACCTGTGGATTTTCTAGAAAATGTGTATAGACAATCTATAAAATAATCTGTTTGTCTTGCATATCATTTAACATTTTATGGTGATCACAGAATTACCTGCCTCAAATCATCTTATAAAATCTGTTACCTTTAATACACATCATTAAGAAAGGAATGCGGATTCTTATATGTAGTATTGTGTGCCAAAAAAGTGAACGCTAATTTACAAGTGGTTAATTGTTATCCACTTGTATTACCAAGATAGTTCTTGTACTTCTCAGTCCTCTCAACAATAATCCTCTTCTAGGAGCTAGTTAATATTAGTGCAATGTTTTCCTATCCAAGAAATTGCTTGGACACACCCAGTGTCAAAAAATCATGGCCAAAAAGTAAGGGTTTCCTTCCAATTTCAGTAGACTGCTTCCCATTTTACTGTAAATGCTGAAGTCTTGTCTTGGCCAGGAAAACACAGAATTGTTTCTCTCTACTATCTAGTTCTGGGGTTTTTTTACTGAGGCTTGACATTTGTTCTGAATCCGAAGAGCCTGGCAGTAAACCCTGTTGCCATAGTTTACAAATGAGACTTGCAGTATCTTTAGTTCCAGTCAAGAAGTAAAAACACTGCAGTTCCCAACTTTTGTTCATGCAGCTGCATCTAAGTGCAGACTGTGTTCCAGCACCTAATTAAAGAGGGAAGACTGTCAGTTTCATTCACACACTTACCTCCCTTGGCAGGTAACAACAAAGTCAACCAGTGAGTTTTCAGCTTGACTCTCTGTCATCTGGATGCTCATCATCTGTATAATATTTACCTCAAGGATTCCCTCTGGGAGAGGAAGCATATGTCAATGGCAGAATACATGACAAGCTCTGAAGTCTGTGTGTATGGAACCTCAAGTGTTTGGCTGATGCTCAGTTCAGGTCTTGTTTTCCATAGCTTGCTCCCTCCCTTAGCACTCCTTTTGAATGGTTTGAAAGCTGAGGAATTTTCCAGTGTTTTCCCTGTGAGGCTGCTCCTTTCTGCTCTATTTCTCCATTATTATTATTTAGTTATTTATTTTACTGAGTCACTTCCCTGTCCTGCTACCTGTGACTTCTGTGCAAGCCAAGGTCAATTCAACCTTATGTGACTCCTACCAGGCCAGTATGCTTCAGGTGTGGCAGGTTCAGAAGCTGATGATAAAGAAAGTAGTGATACAGTGCACATCCCCACCAGCCATTTTCCAGTCTGAGTGCCTGGAAACACCACATGTAGCATGGAGGCAGCCATCAGCAGGCATCCAGACCAGTGCTTACCCCTTGCATGTGTGAAATCAAGGGTCTATAACTTCTGCCATTAGGTCCTGGCAGAGTGTGTAAAGAAACCAAAGTCAGCCAGTTAGCTGTCTGTATATTAATCTCTTAAAATGTCAGCTATGTCCAAGAGAAGGATCTTATTTTGGGTCTCACATATTTGATAAAATTGAGCCTAAATAAATATTATCTCTACCATACATTGTTGTTAACCCCATTCTTCTGTTCAGGTGTTGACCCATGTCCTTACCTACGATAGAGATACCATTTCTGTAGTATCCATTTCTGTAAATATGGCAACCTTCATCCGGTGCATCTTCCATTGACTCGGCAGTGGTAGAATAGTCTGCATTAGAAGAGGCTCCAGTCATTACTTCAGAGTTGAAGGAGAAAGAATAGATGCACAGCTTTAGAACAAGTTCTTCATAGAGGTATTCTTAACATGGCCATATATTTCAACTGCATTTGTTACATAGGTCATTAGTCACTTTGGTTTGCAGCTGTGCAGTCATGTATGTATCTGTAGAGGATCATGGTAATAAGCCTTAAAGAAAACACATGTGCCCAAGCTGTAGAGCCCTGAGGTGGCCTGGGTAGCCTCACTCTAAAAGCCACCTTGCTAGTGAGCCATCTCTGAAATAAAAGTGAGCCTGCAAGGTTTGATATAATTAAACACTTCTTTAAAATTCCCAAATCAATTATAGAAGAAATCCAAAGGCCAATAAAAGGTTTTAAATTCTCTCTTTAAAAGAAGGTATTTCCCCATTGCTCTACATTACAGCTAATGGAAAAATGAAGAGGGGAAGTGGGGAAAATTATGTCTTTCCATCGTTTTCATTCTCACTCAGCATTTTGGTAAAAGCACATGTTGAAATTCTGAAATTTGAAAAATATAGCCACATTCACAATTTAATAGTATTATAACTATCCAGGCTGAAACTGCAGACCTTTTGCAAACCTTAAAACCCTCTGAGATGATAAACCGATGCTGAACATAATGAAAGTTATTCTGAAATGTGATAGTGTGTAAATTTAAAGTGGAAAAGCTGCTCCGGATTAGTGCTACATGGTAATCCCATATTTTGGAATATGGGTAAGTTTTTTTTCTAGTTTAATCCAATCTCATTTATTTTTGGGTGGATATTAATGCAAACCAGAAAGGAACTGGTTATAAGAATGTTCTGAAATACCGCTTTCTCACTTAAAATTTAGATCTTACCTCAGAGGATGACCCTGAGTAGGCAAGGCTAAAACCTCTTGACTTGATGTGGTAGAGGGTATAAAAACAAACTTGTATGTACTGCATGTCCACATGAATCATAGAGTCATAGAATGATTTGGGTTGGGAAGGACCTTAAAATCATCTAGTTCCAACCTCCCTGCCATGAGCAGGGACACGTTGCACTAAAATGTGTCGCCCAAGGCTCTGTCCAACCTGGCCTTGAACACCGCCAGGGATGGAGCATTCACAACTTCCTTGGGCAACCTATTCCAGTGCCTCACCACCCTCACTGTGAAGAACTTCTTCCTTATATCTAATCTGAAGTTCCCCTGTTTAAGTTTAAAGCCATTACCCCTTGTCCTACCACTACAGTCCCTAATGAAGACCTCTATATGCTGTCACTGTGATGGCAGAACATGATGTGCCATGTGTTAAATGTGTGAGTGATGTCTACCATAGAATCATAGAAAAGTTTCATAGAATCATAGAATGGTTTGGGTTGGAAAGGACCTTAAGATCATCTAGTTCCAACCTCCCTGCCATGGGCAGGGACATCTCACACTAGACCATGCTGCCAAAGGGTCTGTCCAACCTGGCCTTGAACACTGCCAGAGATGGAGCATTCACAACTTATTTGGGCAACCTGTTCCAGTCACTTCTTGCCCTTTTGACTAAGATCAAGTGTAGTGTAGAGCTTATGTTTATTGATTCTGTCTCTAAACCAATTTATAAAGGGTTTTCAGAGCTTTGCAGCTCTTTCATTGATGACAGTAAATCTTCTAAAGATATGAACCTAAAATGTCAGAATTTAGAGTTTTAGCATAACTGAATATCACTGCTGTTCAATAAACTCTTACCTGCTGAGGTGGGCAGTGGTGCAGTGGGTGTCACTGGCTTACAGGGAACAGGTATGATGGCTTGGACAGTTAAATTTGGAGTGAAGTTTCCTTGCAGAGTGTAGGTGTGAGACACCACAGGACTGCTGGCTACAAATAAGCCACTTCCATCTCCAAAGTTCCACTTGTAAGAGATGGCAGAATTATTAAGATAGTAGCTGGGATCATGTATCTTCACATCAAATGTGATTGGTGAATCTTTGATAAAAATGGAGTCTGAGATGTTGCGGTCATGTTTTTGGAACATACTCACTAATACTGGAATTTTGTCTGGAGTGGGAAGAAAAAGGAAGTACATAATTAAAGTATACAGAGCTGGCTGCAAACAACAAACAGCTCCAAAGTCCCTGAACAGCAACAGCCAGAATGTGAGACATGAATATCCTTAACATGGGTTTCTATTTTAATTCGTTTTACTGATCTGAGGAGTGAATGTCAGTAGGAAACAGCTACCGAGAAACAAATGAGGAATCCCGGGGATCTGTGGAAGACTGCATTTCCTCTCATAAATAATTTTTCATTACAAAGCAGAGGTGTCACAACTGAGCTAGATACAAAGGTCAATTACACTACTCAAAGCAATTTACCAGCGATTCCACTTTCATATTAAAAACCTTTCTCAGGCCAATGTCTTCTTTTTGCTAGATAATGCTTGTGCTGAATTCTATTAACACCTAAGCAATACTCGCAATATTTTATTACAGTTTATTCCAGCACACTCACCCGTTACAACATAAATGGCACTTGCTCTTGCAATTGGAACATATGATGAATGCCCTCTCCTGTAAATGGATACTGCCATCACGTGTTTGCCAAGAGTGATATTTGCTGTGTTGACTGAAAATATTGCTGAAGATCGTCCAGTTCTTTCATAGTACTGACCTGAAACAGAGCACAAACTCACAAGTTTTCTCCTTCAGCCAAGCTACAAGTTGTTTTAAGAGAAGCGATGTCTCTCCAAATCTTGGATTGTCTAACACAGGTTTTTGGAGGACTGAATACTTGTGTTTACTCCCATTATTGCTGTGTTTCTTTTGAAGGTGTCAGAAAGATGTCCCAAATTTCACTAATGTAAGAAAAATTTGTCAAGGCACCTACATCTTTCCAAAGCTATTACATTACATTGAACCATTAGGATTATGTAGAGGATGGTGTTACCTCTTGAAGGCATTTCAAGTGATCTTGTGTTTGCACTTTTAGAGTAGCAAGAAGATACAAGACCTCTTGCTTCATACCTTAGAGCCCTTTGTGTACATTTGCTTATTTGTCTTTGTAATAGCTCTCGAGGCACGTATTACCTCTACCTGAAATTTGGGACATTATTATTATTACTACTCATGCTGATACTGATGATAATACTGATTTAGCCAAGCTAACTTAGAATACTAAGATTTAGTACGTAGCCAACGGCAGGAATAGCCCAACAGTTACATTCTCAGGACATGAAAACACTGAACATCAGCATCTACAACCAGATCAGTACCACACAGTCAGTGGCGGTTTTCACCTCCCCAGAGGCCAGAAGTGCTGCAGTATTCAACCAGTCTGAAGATATACAGCACTATGGTCTCTCTTAAAGGTAAGGATCTGAAGTGGCAGTGAGCGGTAAACAAATCATCTGACTAACCTTTCTTAGAAAAGGATCTTGGGTGCTACTGAAATCACTTCAGTACTACTACTGTGAATGCTGATTTAAAGAGAATCTCCTGGTAACCCATGATTGCCAGACTAAGCAGCTGATGGCCTCTCTGGAATGTGGTGAATGAATTTGGGATCTCCACTTAAGAGTGTGGAATTGTTTTTAAAGGATTTCTAATAACACATACTTGACAAAAGAGCTACAAATACAGGATGAATATAAGCTTTGCAGCGTCAGCCAAATCAAGGGATGTGTTACAGTACTAACCAAATGTGTGAAACACGTAGACAAAGTTCCTTCTCCTCCAGCCAGGATAATGAGGGAAAGGTCTCCCATCTGGGAATACATTATGGCTGTGGTTGCTTGTGCAGTTTTCCCAGCCACAGTTGTCAATCCATTCAGTCCAATTGTAGACATAGACTTGCTGATCCTGGGAAACTGGAAAATCTAAGTGTAGAAATAGGATGTGAGAAGTGTGCAGAAAGTCAGGGAGCAGGAGGCAGACACCCCAGTTTACAGCAGTTATTGCACTTAAACACCAGGTTTTAAACATTCAGTGTTTCTAAAATTGTGCTGTGGTTTTTAACATAAACACAAAATTATTCTGGCTTGGCATTATTTTATTTAGAAGCTTAAAAAAACTTTATTGTATCATGGGCCAGACATTTTAAAATTACTTTCCCAAAACTTGCTGCTGACTACACAGGGTGCTACTGTTTCACTGGAGCTAATGGGGCTACCTGAACCTTTGGCAAGTGGAATCTAAAATGGTAAGTAGCAATAGCAGCAATGGAAGCGCTGTGAGGAACTGACTTCGTTTTGCCAGAAGAGTTTTCTATGACACCTTTAAATAACTTGGGCACGACTTTCAGTTCCTTTCTTAATAATGAGAAGGCAGTTTCTCTCCCCAAACAGCACAACAGATCTTAAGTAGAGAATGGATGTCAGCTGTTAACAAAACATTAAGCAATCAAAAAGTAGAACTCAGGCTGACAAAAAAAGTTGCTGACATGCCTTGAAATGGAAATGATTTTGATCTGTAACACAATTTGTTGAACATTTATGAATTCAGAGGAGGAAAAGTGCAGCAGCCTGTTCCACTCTACATCTGGCAGCTTCTAACATTGGGATTATGGCTGGGGTTTTTGTATGATGGTAAATAAGATGAAGAAGGTGATTCTCTGATGAAAAGATTGCTTTATTTTAAAATTCTTTATTTTATTCTTTGCTTTTAGTTCTTACGCTGTGGGAATGTGAGATTTACTCTTTCCTGAGGGTTTTTCAAGATGCAGATAATGGGTAGTATGTTCTGCAATTCCCAACTGGGAAAAAACAATAAATCAATTGTATAAATTGACATCTTTATAAATTTGGGAGAACACAGTGTGACTGTGCAACCTTGTGACTGAGTTGAAGAGCAGTAACAGCTTTGTTAGGAAGCCAAATTAATGTCACTGGTTTGTTAAGGCAAATCTTAAATTAGTTGGTCATTACATATAGTGGGTACAGAACAGTAAACATACAGTGATCTTCTGAGGAGAGAACCTGGTGTGGCACAGGTTAGACACGAGTGTAGTTACCTGTTAAAAGCGACATGACATGTCATAGGGAGCGCCTGTAATGTTTTCAAGGATTCATGGCCTGTTCACACCAGCAGCACAGTCAGACATGTGCACAGTGCGGGGAGACTGCAGTTACCTACCCTGGGTACAGTTTCTCTCATATACTATGTTGCCATCATTATCTTCCTTCTGGCACTTGGGAAACTGGAGAGTCACAACAAAGGTCACGTTGGATCCTACCAGTGCTGGGCTGTCAGTGTCCAATTTGACTGTCACCCTTCCTCCTGAAGAAAAGAAAATTGGTCTTTACTGCAGTAAAAGATGCATCAGAGCAGCAGCTACCTTCAGCTGTGCAGTATTTACATTAGCAATGCTTTATTGCGTCCTCTGTTTCTAAGGGGGTTTGTGCTTCTAAGTCACTTGCACTCTTATCAAAACCCCAACTTAGAACAATCAATCAGAGGGACTCATCATTTCTCCCAGCCTCACTTAGTGGTCTGTCATTAATTTCCTTCTTAGAGATAAGAATATGGGGTTTTACTCATGGGGGTCAAAGGAGAATATTTTTTCTCTCCTCAGGGATACAGCCTTTAGACCTCAGCTCAGGCCAGGTGATAATAAACAGGGTCTTCACTGAAGTTGTCAAGCTAAAGCCGGCAATGCCCTACCAAGGTGGCAGTTGAAGCTACCGGTCCTCTAGGGCATGTTTCAAATAATGGATTGTCCTAGAGCCATCAATACTTCATAAATATTAATGTCTGAGCCTATGAGTCATGAGAAGGCATTTCCTGTAACAACTCACTCTTCTGCTTCCTCAGAAAATGCCCTGGGAATGGTACAAAGCCAATTGTCTCTAATTTGTTATTCCTAGCAGCAGTGATGGATATTGCCCCAATGAAAAAGCACTATAGCACCTGTGCACTTCAGTGAGGTGGATTTTCTGGCCGATTTTCTCAGTGTGTTTGAAATGCATATGTGTGATCACCTTTCCAGCAGTCCTTCCATCTGGGATCTCCTTCTTCCCAGAAAGGGTAAAGCTTTTCATTCCATTTATTTTGATCACTAGACCAGCCTTGTAGCTTCCTGTAGGATGTGACAGGAGAAGTACTTCCCTGGCTCAGCACATCTTGAAACCCTGGAGAGAGAAATGAACATGCCATGTAATAGCATTTTCCCTACCACTCTAAAAGGAATTGCTTTTGTGCTGAACAGCCTTCCTATTATGACTATACTCTTGTTCTGATTAGAAAACTCTTCACTAGAGAGTTATGGAGTTTTATCATTGCACCTATAAATACATCAACTATAACCAATACAAAGACAATTCCACCATTGTCAGACTGACATGTTTTTACTTGCACTGGTGCAAGCTTTCCAGAGAAAGAATAAAAAGGTCTAAAACATTTTGACCATATCAGAGCAATTGATCGTATGACTCGACATAACCCTGCAACAGTCAGGTTAGTTGTACGGATATTGCTTGATTGCTGATGGCTTTGTGCTTGCCTACTAATAATGTTATAAGTAAAACGCTAACAGGATAAATTCACTCTGTGTCTGAATTGTGCTCTAGTGGAAGTTATGCCAGGAATTAATTTCGACCCAGGGAAGCTGCTTTGGTGAGTTGGCTAGTGGTTTGGGTGGGAGGAGTGGAATCAATTGTAACAGAAGCTGGTATTCCCAGAAAAGGAAATTTAGAGCTGAATAGTAAATTCAGTGTGTTTATAATACAACAACAAAAACATATTAGCTTCATGCCTATTACTTTTAAATGGCTGAGATATTAAATCACTTTAATAACCTCTTTCTTCTCATAGAACTACAAATGACGGACTCAAGCTTTTCCCAGGCCTTCTAGGATCCCTCTTTCTGTCACAAAGTACACATAATGAATAACAAAGTAAATAGCCAAGTAACCTGTAGGAACACGTCAACCACTGTAGGATGCCATAAAAAGATGTTCCTAAGTAGGCTTGTAGGCAGGGTTCCATGAATGCCTGGAGGCTTTAAACAACTCTGTCATGTTAATCAAATAACTGCTGGGCGTGCCATTCAGTCACAACATCAAGGGATTTCTGCTTTTCGTGGCTTCATTTTAAAGGTAGCTGATGCTGAATGCTTCTGAGGTTTATACTCAAGTACAACAAAGAGCTGGATGACTTCAAGCAAAATGCAGAGGCAGAAGGGCAAAAATATCCCTGTGTGCTGTAACATAACTGGCTGTGTTGGAATTCCTCCGAGTTTTGGAAAAGGCACAGAGCAGGTGTAGCCAGTCTAAGCACAGCCTTTATGGGTATGTGACTCCTAATTTTACTGCAAGGGAGAACCAGAGAGACAGCTCTGAAGAGGAGCTGCTTTCTCTTGATGTTTCATTGCCCAGTGAAATTTCTGCTGGGCAGGAAGGATACTCCTTGGCCAGTCCCATCTCAATGGTCACTCTGAATAATGCTGGTAACTCTCTCCCCAGTCTGGAGGACAGAAAGGTTTGAGGAAGGGAACAAATTTTGCACGCAGAGACATGCTCTCCCACGGTCTTTTGCCCTACAGCAGCGCCCCACAGTCTCACTTAAATCACTTGATCAAGTATTTCCTCCAGATTTAATATATTCTGATGTGAGCAAAGCATAAAGCATCATGACTGGTATTTACTTAATGGCCTGTATCACATGCTGTATTGTTTTCAGTCTTGGTCAGAAGGGCAGTTGGGTAATGTCCCTTAGAAACTTTTATCAGGAAAAAAGCAGATTAGCAACTATAAAAGTATTTCACAAAGGCTTGTTAAGTTCAATTATATTTTAGGTCATTAAACTAATGTGCCATCTTATTTGAAAGTAAGTGATTAGGGATTTTTCCTTATTTCCTTTTCTCATTCTCTTTGATTTTATCTAAAAAATATTTAATAAATAAAACTCTTTTGGTTTTTGTCAGATCAAAACATTTCGATCATTGCTTTTTTTCCCAAATGCTTGAGTTATCAATAAGAGCTGGAGCACTTTTAATTTTATAAATGCTTTTAATTTTGAATTTTCAATAACAAACCTTGAATTCGTAAGTCATTTTCTTGTCCAGCTTTAGTAATAACTGTGGTCACTGCTCCTAAATCACAAGCTCCTCAGGCATTTCTGTGCCTCCCTGATGTGCTTTGTTTATTTCAATCGAATATAAAATATTTTACAAGCTTCAGGACAAGACAATGACATTTTTTTGGATGAGCAAAGACTTCAGTACTGGTTTCTCTAACACATGGAACTGAAGATTTTCAGTTGCTGAATTTAAAGGACCAAAAGCTTTAATGTATTTCTTCTTTAACAATGAAAACCACTCAAGAACAGATGTTGGTCATAACCAAAATTAGAGCAATTCACTTCAAAATAGAGAGAGTAATATTACACTCAAAGGAACTGATTACTGTAATAGTTTTGGTGAGGTGATCATAGGAGAAAAGATCTTACACTCTGATTGACTTTCTTCCTTCTCATTCTGGTTTTCATTTTGGTGAAAAATGTAGCAAAGACAAGAAGTTCAGCATTTCCTGTGATAGTGTGTTAGCCATGACAGAGAGAACAAAAGCCAATGCTGTAATAACAGCAACAAAAAGATGACCCAGCTAAAGAGGTTGAAAGTGTATTAGAAGTAAAAAAGCTGATGTTATGGCCCAGCTAAGATGACAGAAAATAATGCAAGCTTTCTAAAGTTATGTATAGAAACATAATAAAGCAGGACAAAAAAAGACTTTGAGGAACAACTTGCAAAACCATAAAACTTATTAGTCTTATTTTTTTCAAATACAAAAGTAGTGGAGAGCTTGCCAGAAAGTCTGTAGGGGTGAAAGATGATGTAGACACAAAAGAAGCATTCAGGGATAATAAAGGGATAGCATGAAAGTCCAATATATTAGTTTAAATTTTCATTCACAGAGGAGGAGCATAAGAGGTTTCAGTGCTAGAATTTTTCTTTACAATGATGGAGAATCTCTCTCAAAATGAAGTGTTGGCAGAAAAGAAAAATAAAATAATAGAAGAAACCAAAATAATGAAGAAGTTGGCCAGATAGGATGGCTGAAAAGTATGGACGTTGTTCAAGAGTGAAATAAATGAGCTATTAACCATAGCATGTAACATCTTGCTTAAAACTGCTTTAGTGGCCAAGAAACAAAAGTTGGCAAATGTGATGACAGTGTTTAAAAACTGTTTTAAAAACACTTCCAGGGAAGATTTACAGGATTACAAAAAGTTTGAGGCTCAAATTGGAGAAGCTTGTAAAAACAGCAGTGAGGAACAGAATTTGCAGATACAATGAATTAATATGATATGCAGCGAGAGCAGTGCGTTCCTCACAAACGTATTAGAGTTACACTGAGGGAGCCAGAGAGCATGGGAGCAAGGCTGACCTGCTTGCTATTGTCTGCTTGAGTTCCAGAAAGCATTTGATGAGGTCCCTCAGTAAAGGCACATAAAGGATCTAAGTTACCATGGGGAAAGAATGAAGGAATTCACATGAATAAATAATTGGTTAAGTTATATGAACCAAAAGTTATGAATAATGTCCAGTTTTCTCAATTGTTGAAATAATTTTAAATGTTCATAATCTGGAAAACAGATTTAAGCTGCTGAAGAGAGCATCTTAAAGTAATAGAGGGGAGGACTGTAAGAAACTCCATGACTCAAGAATAAAGCTGTATGAAATTCAGCATAGTCAAATGTAACTTACAGAACGAGGGGCTCTAAACTAGCTATCGCCACTCAGAAGCAGGATCTTGTAGCTTTACAGTTTTGAATGCAGTGCTCATTGGTAGCTGTAGAGCTAGGAAAAGGCTAGATAGAGAACAAAGATGAAATTGCCATTACAGCATTGTAAAATTCCATGTGTGTTCATGTCTTGAATACTGTTCACTGCTCTGTTCTCTGCAGCTCAAGCAGGGTATAAGGAAGCTGGAAAAATTCAGAAATAGGTGGCGAGGATGCTACAAAGGGCTAGAATTGTTTCTATATGAGGAACAGCTAAATAGACTGTGTCTTGAGCCTGGAGAAGAGGTGAGAGAGGAGAATACAAAGCCAGAATGATGAACACCATGGAGGAGGAAGCAATTTGTCACTATTTCTGAAAGTACAAAAGTTAAGAAGGATGAAATGAAACCAGCAGGTTACAGGTTCTAGGCGCATGAAGGCTATTTCTTCACATACGGCACAGTTAAGGTGTGAAATTTCTTGCTGGCAGCATATTGTGTGTGTGTCAAAAATTTACACAGTTGCAATCAAAACCCATGTGCATGAATGGGTGGAAGAAAAGTCCAGGAAAAACTGTTAAATACAGTGACTCTGCATCTGACAGAGATACTTCTGGTGCTGGAGAAGTGTCCTGAGTGAATACCAGTATACACTTGCCTGGTTATACATCTACTACTGTGTCCCACTGGAAACAGGTACATGGCTAGATGGATCCTCAGCTGGACCTCAGTTTTTAACGCCTTGAGTTTCCTTACTGTAGATTCTGTAATTTAAGCCTGAAATCCCATTTCTTGGATTCTCAGCCCTGAGCTCAGGAACTCAACCTAAGACCTGAGTCAAGCTGGGAGCCCAGAAAAAAGCAGAAGACTGATGCAGTGCCTGTTCACCGTGGCTTGAGGGTTTAATTCCTTGACTGGGCTCCCTGAGGTTGGTGATCCACAGGTCGGGGGGTCCCAGTAGGGAGCACTGCCTCTGACCTGGCTTCTCCCAGCCACAGCTGAGCTGAGAAAACTGGGAGAAATCCATTGTACATGTGCCCTTCTTGCCACGCTTCAACTGGGGAACTGTTGCTAGAAATGTGTTGAAATGAGCCAAGGCTTAGCTCCTGTCAGCTCTGTGTATCTGCGGAGCTCAGGGAATTGATAAATGAACAGCTCTTGGAATATTTTCCAGCTCAAGTGACATTTCTACCCAGAGCCAGGCAACCCAAGTGGAGCTAGCTGTCACCTCCTGCTTCCCAAGCACATCTGCAGCAACCGCTGCACCTGCATGGAGCAGCCATTCTTATTGCACTGGCTGAGGACATCGAACCCGCAGGGGCAGGGTGAGGGGACAGGGTGAAGGAAGCACTCACGTGTGGCGGCAGCACACAGCACCGCTTCAGCCAGGAGCAGGAATCCGAGGTGGCGGCGAGGACCACTCATGGTGCTGGAGACCCTGCACTGGTTCAGAGGAGCAGAGAGTGCCCGGTGCCTGCACACGGTAACTCCTCCGGTCCCCACTGAGAAGTGAGAATGAAGTTTCTCCACCGCTCTGCTCTCCGATTAAATGAAGGGCCCCAGGACTCATCATGTGATGGAATTAAGCAGAGATGCATGATTTTGTATTCAGCTTCTTTCAGCTCATGTGCTTATGACTCACTCCTTTTGCTTTCAGCATTCCCTGGGATTTCTGAGAGACCTGTTTGGAGCCACACCATTTACCTCGCAGGCATTTTTATACTGGTTTTGCACTATGATCAATTTTTGTACTTAATTTGTTTTTAAATTAGGAACACTTATTTCCAGAAATCCAAATTAACTCTTGCCCCAGCTTGATTTACAAGCATTACTGCAACAGCTCACTGCATTTGCTGGACCCATCACTACTTAACCATGTGTCTCTCCCCACATGCTGGGCAACAACTGTGGACTAAATGGAGACTGGCCAATTCTACCACATCCCTGGCCTTGGCTCCTGATGAGAGTTAATTGTTAAGGAAAACGTTATTTAAACATTTAGTGGGCACATGCATGCACCATCCAACAACAACTGCACAATACGATGTGTGAGGTGCGACCACAGACCTTATATAGTGACGGCCAGTCAATATCTAGCTTACAAGCTGCCGTGACGTACTCACAGACAAGTACTTCACTGTATATACTTCATGGTGTGTTGAGATACAGGAAAAATAGACTTTGCTGCCCAAGCCAGTAACAAGGTATAACCAATGGCTCAAGAGGACTAGCGTAATGCAGGCAGATTTGCAAACACTGCACTTAGTGGCTCAAATTTGGGTTCCACATGCTTCACCAGCCCGGGTGTTCTTTTGCAGGCAGTGCAGCAACTCAATTTTGTGCAGCTCTGGCAACCTTGTGAGGTTTTGTTTGCAGCAAAGAACAAGCTTTGGTGAGACAACATGGCATGGAAGCAAGTACGGAGTTCAGGAGTGGTTTCAGTGATGCCAAAGTATAGCACTGGCAAGTGAGACATTGGCCAGCCAGAAACCAACAAGTTGGGCAACATTAAACCATTTTTGTTTTGGGCAGGGCCGGTGGAAGTCTCTAAGTCCAAGTCACTGTCAACACAACGAAGACATTGCCCAATGGAAGGAGGTTTCAGAACTGAGACTACTTACTATTTTTAGTTTTAGTTGTTCTTAGTTTCTTCCACTTTTCTAGAATTTTCTATTAGCTGTTTAAGCTATTGTCACTACCCAGAGCACCCCAGCCAGCATTTCTCTCAGTAACCCAGGCTCTGATGTCCAGTCCTGTGCATCTTACATACATAGACTCCATGCTTCCGCACCCTCCTGGCTGGAGCCAATCTTCCCTCCTACTGCCAGCCAAGGAAAGGGGTGAAGGCAATAGCCTTAGGGATACCATGCTTGTTTGAACTAAGTCCTCATTATCTGGCAGAAAGGAGAGGGAGCATAAATCAAAGTCTGTAACAGACTATGCAAAAAAATGAGTGCAGCGTCCTCATGTGATTGTTGATTTTTTTGTTGTTATTAAATCAACTACATTCCAAATTGACATGTCAGGTTTCTAAGCCATTCACAATTATTTTTTAAACCATGTGGGACATTAACTTCAGTAGCATTCCTTTGTTTCCAGGTTGTTGATCCTAGAAGCGAAAAGTGACCTTCAAACTGTTTCAGCACTGGGGGCCTGATCTAAAGTCTGCTGTAGAGAAAGGAGGTTTGAACACCCATTCCCAACAGGGTTTTGAGGACCTCCAGAGGAAAACTGCTCACAACAAATTCCTGTTAATTAAAAACAAAAAAATTATCAGCCTAAAAACAATAACGTTGGTTAGGACGGAATTTTTTGCCATGTCATTTGATACATGAGATTGTTACATGAAACATTGAGTGACACCCTCAATAAGGGCCAGCTGGTGGAAATTATTAAACATGTTGTAAATAGAGTTTGGGGGCACGAAGGATCAGGCCTGTGGTTAGAGGAGTGGAAACCCACCCAGGCTGGGGTAATGACTAAAAGGTGGCCGTGCTGTGATGCTCTGGTCCTTCCCTTCTTCTTCCTCAGCTCTTGCACTTTAGACTACACATTCTTGGAGGGCTGACACAGGAAATGGTTGGATCCGCTTGTGTTGTGGCTGTAGCAGACACCATCAGCAAGAAAAGAGCAGAGGAAAATGCTGTGTAAGAAGGGAAGAAAGAGGCAGGAGAAAGAGAGATGTAAAAGGAGTGAAGAGAAGAATAAAAAAGCCAAGGAAAAGTATGAGAAGTGTAGCCTGAAAGTACCATCTGAAAACTGAGATTTCTCCAAGTGTCCCAACTGTAGCTATGAAAATGAGCCCACCTGAAATACTGAGGAGTATGTATCAGCTTGAAACTGGCTGATCATCATCAGATCTTAAATTAACTTTATAGTTTTTACATTATTATTCTTGGTCTCTGAGAAAGCTTTGCAAATTAAGTAACTGAACCGAATTGTGCAGCTGTAAAAGAGAAAAGATTTAAATTATAGCCTAAATATTCTCCCAGCAAAGAAGCACACATTCGGAGAGATTTAGGGCTTAGTCTGACGAAGAAGTGGGTGGGTAGGAGGTGCTTGGTACTTCACAGCTTTAGCACCTCAGTTATTAAAACTCATTGAGGAGATATACATCTCTGCTACCTGCAGGCCTGTCAGATGACAGGGCGTGAACACATCATGTGTACCTGCATGTCTAGACTGTGACAGAGCTGGCACGCTCGCACTGCTATCACACTGCCATCGACACAAGTACAGGAATTGTTAATCACTGCTCACAGGAACCTTAAAATCAAGGGGTAAAAAAAGGGATTTGAAGAATGAGCTTGGCTTTTGGCCAAACCAGCAAAGGAAAATGAAATGATCTTGTTCTGGCAACCATCTACTTTAAGTAAACGCTGTCTGCCATTACCAATGGTCTCTTGAGGGAACTCTGCTTGAGGGTGGACAAATCCCCTTCTGGGAAGAAATCATCTGTATCTCACATCACACGGGGCAGTGGCCATCAGCTGACTGAACCGAACATGCAAACAAAGCTGTGTTGGCAGTCAGCAGTCTTTCCTCTTGTACAGGGGGAGAAAAGCTCTGCAAAAGCTCATGATCCATTTATGGCACCATCCAGCTCAGTTTGTCACTGAAAAATGAATTAACCCTTGCAACTGGACAATCAGGCTTTTAGTAACTCCAGCATCTTCATTTTTTGTTTCTGTGGTAGCTTAAAGCAGGCATTTTAGCATTTTTTTTAATGAGAAAATATTTCCTTCCTGTCTCACTTCTCCAAAGTCCTGTGTTGGTGCTGATGTTTTCCAAACTTGGTACTTGATCGCAGCATAGGATCACAGCGTGACCGCAGCATGAGGAGCAGCTGAAGGAACTGGGGTTGTTGAGCCTGACTGAAAGCAGGCTGAGGGGAGACCTTATCGCTCTCTACAACTGCCTGAAAGGAGGTTGTAGAGAGGTGAGCGTAGGTCTCTTCTCCCTAGTAACAAGTGATAGGATGAGAAGAAATGGCCTCAAATGGCACCAGGGGAGATTTAGATTGGATGTTAGGAAAAAATTCTTCACCAGAAAGGTTGTCAAGCATCGGAACAGGCTGCCCAGGGAAGGGATTGAGTCACCATCCCTGGAGGTATTGAAAAGAGGTGCAGATGTGTCACGTAAGGACATGGTTTAGTGGTGGACTTGGCATTGCGAGGTTAACAGTTGACCTCAAAAGCCTTTTTTGGTCTGATTTCGTCTATAGGGAAGGCTCAGATGAGCACGCCAGCTTTCCACCTTTTTGTAGTGCCTCTCTGTTGGCCTGTCTCTACGAATGCTAAACTCACAACCCAGTCCCAGCCATGTGTGTGGCAGAGTGCCCCAAAACTCCTCATGAAAGCAGCTTATGGAGAAGGTAGGGGAACCCAAGACATCCTCTGCAAATCAGCAGATCAGCAAATCCTCACAAGAGCTCAGCCTTGAGATACAGACCCACAGAGCACCCTGATCCACTCATCCAACACAGGTAGAGTGGTCTTCTCTTCCCATGGGAGTTCTCACTAATCCGTGCAGATGACCAGCAGCTGAAGACAAAACATAACAGATACTGACGTCCAGCCTGCACCACACATCTGTTTTTAAAGGTGTGAAAACAAAGTGAGTTTATTAGGTGTCTCTAGGCAGGTTTGTTCAGGTATTGTAACTATGGTGTCAGTGCAAGGAGGAGGTGTAGCTATCCTGGTAGTCCCAGTGCTCTGCTGCCTTAGCCCATGGTCTCCTAAAGATGCCTGTAAGCTTCTGTCTTGCTCGGTGTGCACCTCAGCTGACCCACTTTCAGTTTGGAAGCTGCCACTGTTCCTTTACAAAGTCTGGACATTGGGTTTACTGTACTACTTTTCTCATACTGATTTAATGAACTGTGAGCTACATGGTTTATGTTCAAAATGATACATCAAGGCCCAGTCCTCACCCAATCGAAAGAGCAGATAATTGCTCTGAAAGTGCATGAATATGACTGTGTGAGACCCATATTTTACATCATATGATAATGAAATCCATTCAGGCCTCGATGTTGCTGAGAGGGGATTTAGAAGGTAGATCTTGTATCATTTGGCTCAAGAGAGAGCAACCAAATCATTGCTGAAAAGCTCTGCTTTCTCTAAAGACATTAATTGCTATTTTGTCTAAGAAAAATTCTTCAAAAAAGGTAATTCAGGAACAATCAAACCACAAAACCCAACCAAAAAGGTGGTGTATCAAAGGAAATACACTTAACAAGAACATCTGACTGTGTAGTCATTGGGAGGACAGTGAAGGACACTTAGTCTCACAGCCTGCTCCTTTAAAGCTTTTCTGAGAAACAGTATAAACTGAATGAACTCAATTGTACCTTATTCCCTGTATATGCTGTGTTTCACTTATTATGGGCTGGGGATGAGAGTTCAGCACCGAAGCTCAGTTATTTTACTGTCCAGTGAAATTGCCTTGACTGCTTGAGAAATAACCTCAGCACTTCCCTGAAATAGGACTCAGAATAAATGAAAACACTGGCAGCTGAACCTCAGCATAACTTACTCCTTAATGTCTTAACAGCGAGAATATGGGCAAAATCCTGCTTTTTTTTTGGACTGTATTCCCACTCATTCATGGCATTAATTCAGACAGTAACCTTCTCTTTAGTGGCTAGACCCAGCAGTGAACATAGAGGCAATGGAGAGGGACAAAAGAGATGAATACGTTATGTAGCGACCAGCTTTCTGTCTAGAAGCCCAGTTTAAATAAATGGCATAAAAGGAAGGTAAACTCTGAACAAATGGAGCTGTTGTGTTCCTAGTGTGTTGCTTTCACCCTGGGACTGAAGTTCACCTGAATCCTCCTCCTGTGGCTGACAGCACTGAGGAGGACTCCAAATGGGGGCCTGGAGGTAAATTGAAGGACAAAGGGCAGATAGGTTTTGGTCTGGGTTGGGTTTTTCCAAGTTTACCTGCTGGCACTTGCACAGTGGCTTGGTGGGACCATGGGTTAACTGGTGAGGCACAGGAGGAGCACTCTGGTTGTGCTGCAACTTGCCCATTCCCATGTGCATGACACAGCACCACATTGACTCATCTTTGGCTGCTGCAGAGCAGAGGGAGGCAGGATCAGGTCCTTGCATTGCGCTACAGCGCTGGCAGGGCAGGGGAGGAAGTCCAGGCGGGTAACACAGCTGTGCAGCCCCACATCAGCATGGGTCACTGCCCTGGAGGGGCTCCTGCTTGCAAAAACATTAACAGGAACTGCTGCTTTTCATGCACTGGGGGAAAAGTGTGTTTTTAATGCCTTGTTCCCAAATGCTTTACATAATAATCTTTAACGGTTCTGCTCATGTGGGCAAGGAAATATATCATTACGTACATTAAATATACTGGAGTTAGTCTTCTGAGTTTATTTATAACCTTTATTTATATTCTCTATGATAGGAGCAGTAAATTTGCAGTGATTCTGTTTTAAATCTCCATTGCAATATGGATATTTTATTTCAGCTTTCTTTGCCAGCGCTGGAAAACCTAACATGACTTTATTGTGTTACTTTACAAGAACCAAAAAATTGATTTAATACAGCAGCCTACTTGCAATCCCTGGCTTAAATGAAATTCTAAGGGTAAAATCTCTCTGTCTAGCATGTGTAATGCACTGATCACCAGAGCTGTGAGCTCTGCATGGGAAATACTGTATGACTTGATAATAATCATTACAGACAATGTGTGTGCATCACTTAACAGAAAAATCTGGTTCTTAGGGCTCTAGTTTAAATTCTCTCTCCCAAAAGAGCAAAATAGCTTAACAAACCTTCCCTCAGCCATGCTGCTTACTTGCAGCTGGTTGCTTGGAGCACTCCTGTACATCAGTGGTCTGGAAGGAAGAGTAAGCTCTTCTGTGCCTAACATGACAGGTTACATTTTCACTGCAAATGGCTCAGTTCTGCTTCATATGGAAAGAAGTTGAATGGTTATAAAAAACAATTGAGATCCAGGTTATCTCAGTAAAGGACATTATCATAGAATCGTATCCAATTATATCATTATATCCAATTTGAATAGTATGAACATAACCCTGTACTGTAAGTGTTTGATACCAAAGTATAAAAGAATGGAATAGTCCTGAAAATAAAATAAAGAAATGAGAAGCGTGAGTGAAGAGGAAGGAAATGGATTGTACATTCAGACCTCTATAAATCAACATGGATTTGTCACCCTACAGTTGTCACGAGTGGTGTTTGGATAAAGGCAAAAAATTATGTTTTTATGAAAGAAGAATAAAATGATAAAATTAAAATAGAGATAATTTGACCTCTTAGTTACCAATTGTTTGCTACGTTTCCATGTACCTAGTTCTTCTATTACATAATAAGAAAGAACTTTCAGCAAGAAAAACTGGTTATCAAATGGAGGTTTGCAGAATGAAAAATAAAAACATAAAAATTAGCATTTGATTTGCCAAGACATGGAAGGAAACTCAAGTTGTAAATCATTCTTTACTGACCAATTTTCTTAACAGTTCAACTTCTGGGGATGTTTTCGTAACAAAGAAAAACTACATCAGATGGGTGCTGAAGACAGACGTGTTACTAATACGTCTCCGTGTATTTGAATTGTATTTGAATAAAGAAGTTTAATCAAGATGCTGACAAATGTAAAGAAATATAATACACAACCCAGATGGCTATTTTTATTTTATTTTATTTAGAATATAATGGGAAGTCAGAACTTCTTTACCTCGTCATGGTGTTTGCTGGTGTAATTCAAAAGTCTGAAGCTGGGAGCTAAGTGGGTGAAGCTGCTTACCTGTTTTGGCAGCTGAAATACTGGATTCCACCCAGATACCTTTTTATGTGCCCTTGCCCTCTTGCACCCCTATACTTTTACTTGGTACATACAAACGTTAACATTTTTAGAAAGAAGTAATCCACTGAGCAGTAAACTCAGCTGGAGGTCACTGAAAAGTGAAAATGAGAGAATAAACCTCATGGTGAGAATGCCGTCTGATGCCATTAGCCTGGGTGATGTTGCTTCTTGGCAGTGGGTTCAGAAGAGTAAATAGCATTGCTGAAGCACCATGTCACCAGGCTGGAGCACTGGCAGCAGCAGCAGCCACTTTTCAGATCAGTATTTTGCATGGATATGAATTTGCCTACAATACCTCAGAAGAAATCCAGCTCTGGGTTCGGGTAGATATCTTTAACTGTACCATGTCTCACAACTGTCTTGTTAAACCACAGCTGAACCATCAGAATGGTGAGATCAGTTTGTTTGCTTTAATTTTTTGCTTGTGTCTTAACACATAGCACAAAAGTGACTTAGGATGCAGATCTCCCTGCCTCACTGAAGCAAGATAAGAAGTTTCATAGTTAGTGCACAGGCCCACGTGGCTGAGAGAGGAGGTAGAGAGGTTTTTCAGAAAGAAAATGCTAGAAACATTGCTAGCGTCTGGAGGTGCTTTGCAGAGGGTCTGTGAGCCAGGGTTCTTCATCATCCTCTCCATTTCGGCTGTAAACAGTGAGAGGAAAAGCATGATCAGGTGGAGTGTTTAAACATCTGCAACTGGGAAAAAGAGGTATGCCACTCTCTGGGTAAGTAACTTTGCTTTGTACAAGTAAGGGAGGAAAATCTAGAGGAGGAAGGGTAATACTTGAAGCAAAATGAGAGCTGCAAGAAAAACAATACTTAAAAATACCACACAGCTGTATATGTAATTATCATCAACCACCATCAGTGCTCTGCCAGCTGCGCTGAGGAATGGCAGCATGTTCCTGACCCTGTATGTCCCCCCAGCACCTCCAATACTCAGTTAAGGACTTGTGTTTGCAGTGATTAAAAACGTCTGACGGCAACCTTGATTTGTTTCTTTAATTCATATGAAACGGAAAGGTCCTGAGAGGATGTGATCAAAGGTAACATTTTGGTTCAGTGGAGCAGCCCACCAAAATGCCATGTTGCTGAATAACCCAGCATGGTCTTCCCAGGAGCTAATATGGTCTTTTCCAGGATGGACACTTCACTGACAACTGCTTCTCTGTTTAAGCAGCTAAAAATTGTTTCTGACTATCTAAACTCAGTGAAAAACTGTATGAAAATCACAAAGTATTTCATTAAGAATTGAAAGCCTTGAAGGGTGACAGATCTTCAAGGCTCTTAGAATTACAATAACCATAAATAAAACATGTAAGGAACAAACTACATTATGAAAATTTTGAAGTCAAATGTAGCATGGCTTAAGGACACTCTTTGAGTATCTTAAAAGGCACAGGGAGGACTTTTACACTATTTCACCGTCACATGCTGTGGGCATCAGGTGACATTTGTTGGAAAGCTTCAAAATGTTGTGTTCACACAGGTAGGAGTCAAAAGCCCCAGAAAATACAGTCTACTGGAAATTTTGCTAAATTACAGAACCTGTCCCTTCAACACAACTCTGTGCTGAAAGCAGAGGGATGTACAAACTCTTACTTATCTGCAAAATGTTTTATAGTTTCCATTCCTCTGGTATTTGATTGCTTTTCATGGGTTTTCAGACTACACAGAACTGTGTCTCATAACGTATTTGAAACAGAAATTATTTCTAAATAACAATAATAAAAAGTTTCAGGTCATTTGCAACAGAAGAAAGGTAATTTCCTGTTGGGTTGGGAACACCAAGTTATTCAGAGCTTTGAGATAGCTTCTCCTTAAAACAAGCATCCGTGACACACAAAAAAGGCTTTGGCTCTCAAGAGCTACATCTGGTTAGAACATAAATGAGAACTGTTGACTATTTAAATCAGAGCAAATATAGACTAAGAGAAAATAGGCAGTTTAAAAGAGACTCTATCCCTGCTCACTGCATTCTTGTTGGATGGGTCATTTTGCTATGTCTCAGTCTAGGGCCATTTCAAGAGCTGTAAGGGCTGTAGTAATGTCTGTAAGGGAACAGACATTCCCAGTAGTGACCTTCGATTAAGTTCCTTTCTGAATCCTGATTCCTTTGGTGTTTAAGTCAGTCCTCTAATGCTTTTGCAGAAGGTTGTGGGGAGAAAGAGTTGATGGACACAAGTTTTTTACTAACAATAATTTACAGAGATAATGGTGAGATCAGGCGGCTCTGTGCTTCAAGAGACAGCACCGTCTTTAGGGAGAGCTTTCAAATTCCGTTAAAAAATTACTGGCTTGGGGGATTAGAGTGGACAGTCTGGGAGACCAGAGGGTATGGTCAGCACCACGCAGCCGTTCGCTCTCTTCTCTTTTTCCCCCCTCCCCTCAAGGCAGGATGGGGAGGAGAATCAAAAGAATGTAAACCCCACGGGTTGACGTAAGAACTGTCCAATAACTAAAGTATAATATAAAACTAATGCTAATAATAATGATAAGGGAAATTACAAGGGGAGAGGACACAACTGCTCACCACCCGCTGACCGATACCCAGCCCGACCCGAGCAGCCATCTGGGCCTTCTGGGTAACTCCCCCCAGTTTCTATACTGGGCATGACGTGCTGTGGTATGGAATACCCCTTTGGCCAGTTTGGGTCAGGTGTCCTGTCTCTGCTTCCTCCTGGCTTCCCCTCCTCCCTGGCAAAGCATGAGACTGAGAAAGTCCTTGGTCAGAGCAAACATTACTGAGCAACAACTAAAAACGTCGGTGTTATCAGCACTGTCCTCAGACTAAAGCCGAAACACAGCACTGCACCAGCTACTAAGAAGGAGAAAAATGACTGTTACAGCTGAACCCAGGATCGGTATTTGATTCTATTTCTTATATACCTGCAAACCACTGAAAAGAAGCAATTTTGTACCAGTCAACATAACCTTTAATTTATCTTTAAAGTCTCCAAATAAGCATGTATTGGTTTAAATTGCAACAGACTGCAGCATGTTTTCAAACTTAATAGGGTGAGGAATTTTAAAATGTCATAGGAATAAAGACAAGACTTAGCTGATTAGGTAAGAGGGTTCCTTTGATGTTTGTATATTCCCAAGTTTCTCTGTAATTAAGAACTGGCAAAACAAACTTGCTAATAGAAACACTTAGCATTAGTACCACAGCAGTATTTAGTGGGCATAATTAGCTATCACTGCTTTGTGCTGAGCATTTCATGACCATATAATGATCATCCAGGCAGCTGGTATTGCTATTGTGGTTTTACAGTATGGCCTTGGCTCAGCCAGTCTTCTATCTACCATACCAGCTTTGGTGCCCTGGATGACACAACCCCCCTTAGTCCTTGCCTATTACCTATGTAATTCATTGATCATAAGCAGAGGTTGCTTTTGTATTAACTCAAGTTCTTGTGATAGCCATAGCGGCAGCAGGTAATCTTTGGTGGCTTCCAACTTGGCCAATGCAGGTAGCAACACTTGGGAGGCAGGAAGAGAGTGTGACAGCAGAGAATGAGAGTAAGTAGAATGCTTACACCTTTTTTCATATGATTAGAGTAATGCTTTGGTGATCCACGGGACAAACCCCTGTGGAATCTCTGAGCTCACAGACAGGAGAAGGTGCATAGAGATGCAATCCTCTGCTAGGGGCCTGGGCAAACTTTTACAGCCATCCTTTACATGTTATCATTGTAAAGGACTTCTCAGCACCTGCTTCCTTGCTCTCACCCTCTCAGGCTGCAAATGGGCTGCAGCTGACACAAGCAGGAAGGACCTGGGCAGTAGCAGGTATTCTAGGAGCAACACAATAGGGCTGAAGACTTAATCTAGTGTTTTTCTGCCCTTTGTTTTCTCTTCTTCTACGCTTGAACAGGAGAAGTCTTGTCTGACTGTTTCAAAAGTCTTATCAAGCCTTGTATGATGTCTGTAAGAGGTCACCATCTGGAGGTGATGGTATATAAGCAGGCAACAGCTATGTTAAGTTAGGGGAGATGTGAGTACTGGTTTAGTGGAAGGCCCATCAGAGCAGTGCTCTGGAGTCTGCCCAAGCTTCATTTTACTGGTGAGTCTGAATATTTTTACTTGGATTTGGGTTGCCTTGAATGTTTTGGATCCTTTTTGGGGACAGTGGTTGCCTTTCAAAGTAAAGAAGGCTGCATATACTGATGCATGGTCAAGTATCTGCAGTTTGAGCAGAGGGAGCCAGTGGCTGTTTAGGCTTCTTGAGCCTGCCATGCGTGATGGAGAAACATCTCATAATCATTTGAGTTCATTCACAGCCAGACTACTCTCCTGTACCCTAAGTCTTATGGAGTAAGTTTTGTTAGGTTTAAGATTATAATATGAATGAATTAATAAGCTGCAAATCTCCTCATCTGATATTTATTGTCAGCACTTTCTTCAAAATAATCTGAGGATATGTTAAATGTCTTGAAGAACTTCATGTGCCAAAGGAAATACAGTGTGTCATACAATAAGGTGAAGGGTTAGTGATACAGTAATGGGTTAGTGAACAATTGCTGCTAGAAGCTGGCCAAAAGACAAAAAATATTATAACAGTTGTCTTACTTAGATTGTTATTTCCAGTTTCATTTAACGGATCATTCATGGTTTCTGTTTCATTGTAGAAGCACTTCTGCAATGGTCCTGTTCCCCCATGAGCTCCGGGAGGCTGTAAGGTCCTACAGTAGTGGGATCCTAGGAATGATGAGGCTTGGAACCCACCAACACAGCTCTTGGTTCATAGATAATGTAATTAATTTCAATTAAGTATGAAACTGGCAGTGAGTTAGCAATCCAGTGTGAAGTTAGGAGCCTCAGTTCTTTGTTGTGTCTAAACTTACATCGTATTGCTCCTTGTTTCTGGGTCAACTTCATGTTTGAACATGGAAGAAGTTTGCTTTCTTTAATATTTGAAACAAGTTGGTTTTCACCCATGGAATGTGTGTATGAAACTTAGTTTCCTCTAGACAGCCCTTTGTCCTCTGCAATACTCCAGTGAGGCAAAAGTCTAGCAAACTACTCTAGGTACTAGATTAATATGTGTGCTGATCAGTCAGCCAGTTGCTAACAGTGTTCCTAGCAGATGAGTTTTGCCTGTTTTTGTTCAGTTGCAACACTAATTTTGGTCTCCTTTCTCATCATGCTGCCAGTTTGTACTACAGGTATGAGAATAGAGTAATCTTTGAGACTTAAGCACCTGGCAATTGGCCATGGTGCTAAAAAAGAGTGACTGGTGCAGAAGGAATCACAGGCAGATGATCAGAGAGTATAATCAAAACCATACTATTTTCTTATGAAACCTGCTAAGATTAAGTAATTTGAATATAAACCAGAAAACATCGTGAATTGGACTTTCAGCAGTTTTCTGGCTCCTGTGCACTACGCCAGAAACTTGAACTACCATTTGGAAGTCCTGCTTCCACAGGGACATTTTGTAGATGGCTAACAGCCAGCATCACCACTCCGGGGCATCCTTTGTAGAGATGGGTCCACACTGGGAGTCTGTGAGAGGTGAGTGACTCGGCTGTTGAGTCCTCCAGCTCTTGAATCACCATGGACCCAGCATCAGAGGTGGAGATGCTGTAAAAGCAATGTATTTCCTCTTTCTGTACACCAAGTACTGGAAGATATACAGAGCACTAAGTAAATCATCTAGGATGCATAGCTATATGTTACAGCCACACACACTCTAACAGGTTTTTAAAAACAACACACCCCCACCATGTGTTGTGCTCATGTATTCCTTAGTTACTTTACAGGACTCCCTCTGGTCCTCACTGTTTCTGTTACTGCTGGAAGAATAAACCTTCTCAAAGTAGATCATCATAAGGATGGAATCTGTCCGGTGACCACTTAAGTAAGAGAAAATCTCTTTGCTGCCAGAACCAGTTTATTGCAGCTGTGATCAAGAAGTGCCTTGCATGCATTTATTTGTTTGCTATCCAGTACTGTATTTAATATTGAGACACTCTGCTAATCTCTTTAGTGTCATCCAATACTTTTCCAAACTGAAATTAGATAAACAGAGGAAAAAAAGGTCAGAGAGAGTCCCCTATTTTATCAGCACAGATAGGACAGCCTTACATGAATGTCATCAGATGTCCAACATATCTTGGTTACCTCAGTAGTGGCAACCAGATGTATTTCCTGCTGCAAGGATTAATTTATATTGCTTGTGTTAATTGTATAATCTATGCTTTTTGATAGGCATTACTCTGTAGTTTTACTGTGGAAAGGGAGGACTTGTGCTTCAACCATACAACCAGAAGCTGGGATGTCCAGGCTTTTTCCTCTGGCAGTATCATGGATTTCAGCAAACTTGCCTAAGTACTTTGTGGACGTCTCTCTTTCCCCACCCTTTTTGTTTCCTTATCCTCTGTACAGCATTGCTCAGGAGGGAAAATAGGAGAAAGTTAATCTGCTGTTAGCAGATATGGACAATTAAGCAACTGTAAGCAGACAGACTGCAGTCATTGCCGTGTGGAGGCCCAGAGGTGCTCCCTTCTTCCCTTGTTGTACACCTGATGGGTGACAAAATCCATCTGCCTCTGCCTTCACCGCACAGCTTGGGAAAGAGACTATCCCTGTAGCACACTTCCTGCTGAAGCGTGGGGGATTAGAGGACAAGCCAGACAGCAAGGCATATATATTGGTGTGCTTTTAGGAGAAGAGAAGCTTTTTGACCTGTTTCAGACAAATAACTGGACAACCAGAAGCACTCTTGTCAGGGGCAGAGGGGAGCCTTAGCATCTCTGGGTTTTTAGCTGTGGTCATGAGAAGTACAGGCGAAGAAAGCTGGAGGCAGGAGGAGCTGACCAGTGCTTATAGAAGATGATTAAAGGTTAAGGGGGATTCATTTTGCCAGAAATCTCATATAATACAGAGTTTGAGCATGTGAGTAAAGGGCACTATGGGACAGAAGCTTGAAACAGTACGGGCTGGAAAGGCCAGTCATGCTGGAGCTGTATCAGCACCTACCTGTGATGTATGCTTGTGTTCTCAGGCTGGCTTGTAGGTGTCTCAATTCATAACTCCTGTGTCCCAACAGGATCACTAGTGCTGCGTGCATGCACATGTGAATTCCCATGTAGGCTTCAGGAAGAGGCACAGACCCCTAGAGAGGAGGGGGTTCTCGTGGCCATTTCCCTCCACAAAACCTGCACAGAGACCCCAAAGGAGTCATGTCCCCTGGTATGCAGAAGCAGGGGACCAGGGAGCTTGGCAGGAGTGGGAGGCATGCAGGGCAGCAGGTAAAGGCATCAGCCTGCAGGAAGTCAGGTAGGTTAGATAGAGACAGAGATGTCTGAAGCAGACTCCAGGCAGGAGGATCTATGGTAACTTGTGAGACAGCCTTATCTCAAGGCAGGCAGATCTGCCTGCAGGCCAGGTCTCTCTTTTGTGCTATGCCAAGTTCCTACTGTGAAGTTCAAGCTTTGCAAAGGCCTGTTGGTCCCCAGCAATGGGCCATGGGAGAACACTGAATGCTCTCTTGCCCAGAAGACTTCATGTATACTGAATATGGAGGGTTTTTCTCCCCCTCATCATACAGAAACACTAAGTGATAGCAGGCTTCTTTTTAAAAATGCAGCCCATGGTTATAAACTCCTATTTCAGTTTTACATTATTTTAGTTCTATTTCATCATTACAGATACTTCAAGCAAAGCCCATACTTGCAGAAGTAAGCTACAAATCCAAAATCTCATGTGCCTATAAGGAATGCTTTAATACTGAAGTGCATCACAAGTCAGAGATGTACAGATACTTGTCAGGCAGAGAAAAATGCAACAGCACTGGTTAGACAAAAAAGCTAAGCTATTGGAGATCAAAACTGTACCTCGTTAGTTTCCCTTTAAAACTGATGTGAAATGTAGTTCTACGTGCACACACACAAATGAATCCTGTTTGATTCATACAGGAGGGTGTGTTTATTTTGTATAATTAAAACTAATGTAATTACTTTGCAGGGCATATGCAATGGGCACATTTCATATGATTTGCTTAGATAAGGCTCCACGGAAGACTTACAGAAGCATGAGTCGATGCTGACTGGAAAGCACTTAGTTTCCTAAGAGCTGACTGCTATAAGGAAACTGAAATTCAGGTGGAACAGGATATAGTTGCTGCAGGTACTTTAAAACCACCAGATCACTTTTCTGATGACTCCTATGCAGTTCGCAACATAACAGATCTGCCTGCTGGAAGGGGTAAGACGTAAAACTTGTTTCTTATGTCTCTCATGTGACACAGTAACAGGAAAGTCAAAGCAGTCCACGAACCCAAACAAAAACGTTGATCAGCCTTTTGGCATTTAAATCCCGTTGTTCTTTCCTTCTTCCCTCCATTTTATGATCTGTTTTTGCTCTTTCGCAGGAGGCTAGGTCCCACCAAGGAGCCCACTGCATGATACAGTGTTTTAAGAATGAGCCTCGTGTTATCCTGTGGACCAAACTGAAAACTTGCAACTGCATTGCAGGTTAAATAAGAATATTGCCTGAGGCTGAGTTGCTCAGAACTGCTCTCTGTTCTTTTTTCCTTGGTTATTCTTAACAGAAAAACCAACCAGCTGCAAGTGAAAGTTTCTAGACCAAGATGCATATTCACTCCAAGTGTTAGGGACCCACTTTTCCTCTTCAAACTCAATAGACAGAGGTTCCATTTTTATGCCCAGCTCCCTAAATCATTCCCAGGAGAGATGGCAGGCACGTACAGCTGCCTGCCCCAAGCGCAAAGCATCGCACTCTTATGCTGGTGTATTTTGGTTCGAAGACAAGGGATCACATCTACCTGCATTGACTGCTATTGCATCTCCGAGGACATGCAGTATTAGTCCTGATAGGTAGGGATTTGTTCCCAGTGTTTTGGTTTTGACTTGGTCAGATCTTAACAGAGGAAGAAAAGGACTTTCCCAAGTGGGAAACTTCCTGTTTAAGACATCTCCAAGGAAGTACCACAATATTCTGGTTACTAGTTTCCTGTGTCCTTCTTTCTGAGAGGGTACCCTTTCAATTAAGACAGTCATTCCATGCCACACTTCTGCTTTCACCAAGCAGTCATTATTCAGCTCTGAAGTTTCCACCTAAATCCTCATTTCTAATTGCTTTGCTTGCTCTCTGAATCTCCTTCTACTCATCATGCAGCTGTGGCAACTGTGTGCTCAGAGCCAAGCACAACATTAGCACAGCTGTCGGAGATTTCTACAACTCAGACTACTATTTACTGATCTAAGCCACTGTGGCTTCCTATCTCACTGTCAGTACCTTTCAACTCTACAGTTTTATCTGTCTTTCTGAATACCAGTAGTTTAAATTTTTCCTTCAGCTGTTGTATATTAGCTCAAATACAATTAGATACCTACTTAAATGGTCTAAACACAACCTATGGTTTTCTTCCCTCACTACTGTCCAGGTAAATATCAAATTGCAGTTTATCCTCTACATTAGGATATTAGGTGGAGCATAAACAAAAAGCATTCACTCGCTTGTCAATGTTTCTGGCTAATCACCAACCTTAACCACTGTTAATATACGACACCTCGTAAATGCCTATATCAAATGTTTTACTAAAAGCCAGATGATCTGTCTTTAGAATCTCCTCAAATTATTTGCAACCATCGACAAAACAAGTACCTTTTCTTGCTAAGATATATTACTTCCCCAGTCTGTTAGCACATCCCTGGTGCTCTATCACTTATCTGAATAATTATCAGAACTACAGCAAGTCCATTAGCTGATTCCCTCACTGACCCATACAGTAGATTACCTGGACTCCCGCTGTGCTGCAGGAAGCTCCCATTTCACAAATATTTTCTTACTTGCCTTTTATCAGTTACTGCATTTCATCCTCATTGATTTTCAACTGTCTCTCATTTCAAGTGTTTTTTAAACAGATTTCCTCCATTTCAGAGTTATCAATCTCACTTCAGTGCCCCTGTATTAATAGGCCTTTTTGTACTCCTTTGCTCCCAGACATGTTTGTGAAAGCTCTTCTTCCCTTATCGTGCCGGCTGTGGTTAAATTATTGTTGTCAATGCCTTTAGCTTTATTCTCTGAGGCTTATTTGCAGTTCATCTTCATTCAGTGTAAGGCTGCCTTGCCACTTTCTGCTATGTGTAGTGAAACTACAGAGCACAGGGTTACTATGATATTTAAGACAAAACTGTAATGCTTTCTGAAGCTCATTTCCCTTCCCCTCCCTCTCCTCTGCTACTAGCTCATATTTTGAGATCCCCTGGTGCTGCTACTATCACCTGGAGGAGGAAGGGCAGAGAAAATTCCCTTTGCTAGATGCTGGGTTGCTTCCTCTGCTGGGGCAGTGGAGGGTTTTTCTCCTGCATGCAGCCAGTCTCGAGTGCTGCTGCCTGAGGATTAATCCAGGATCTCTTGGAACCCAAAACTTCAAGTCATTCTTCAAATTAATTGTTGGTACCACACCACAGGAATTTCAGTGACTCATAAACTCTGTTCTTTCAAAGTAAGGGAAGTACTTGAAAATATCACATGGAACTTGAATGTTCTAGCCCATTTCACAGACCACGTTGTACTAATCAGGACATGTTACATCTCTGCTTGGACACTCACCTCCTGTTTCCTGTTCTAAAATGAGGCACAGTAAGTGATATCTGAGTTTGCTCCTACCTTGTATGTGTTTTTTACATGCCATACCTCAGTATTATGACTTTCTGGAGAGCAGCCATATATCAAACAAAAAAGCAGTTGCAAAAAGGCAAAGTTAAGAAAAATGAAAGGATTGTAGCTGAAAGGAAGATGTTATTTAGCTGCCTTTGTACTTGCAAGCAACTTTGATATCAAATATACCAAAAGCAGAACAGGATGAACAGTAGAAGAGCAACAAAAAAAAAAAAAAAAAAGGGAAATATAGTACAAATGTTGGGAAAGATTGCTTTGATCTACTGACAAATTGTTGCTTATTTTCTGCAGCTTAGTAAGCCCAATAGAGCAATACCATTTCTTTCTGTTCTATCCTATCCTTATCTCTACTTCTGCATCCAAATATACAGCTTGCCTTTTGCTAGCTAAGTCACATCCCACTGCTCCTTGCCATCTTTTGAGATGGTCAGATCCCCATTTGGAGTGAAAACCCAACTTTCAGTATCTCTGTAATAGTGATTTCTTTTTTTTCTTTGAGAGTTTTCATTTTATTTTTTTTCTTTGGGGAGGGACTCTTCATTAGGGACTCTAGTGGTAGGACAAGGGGTAATGGCTTTAAACTTAAACAGGGGAACTTCAGATTAGATATAAGGAAGAAGTTCTTCACGTGAGGGTGGTGAGGCACTGGAATGGGTTGCCCAAGGAAGTTGTGAATGCTCCAACCCTGGAGGTGTTCAAGTCCAGGCTGGACAGAGCCTTGGGCAACGTAAGTTTAGTGCGAGGTGTCCCTGCTCATGGCA
>NW_009936308.1:909-6476 GCF_000696875.1 Nestor notabilis | reverse complement strand
CAGCGGTTGGGGAGGGTGAGAGGGACCAAGGCCCGGGCGGGCTGGGGCTGTGCGCTCATCCTCCGCTCTGTCCCCACAGGTGACCAAGGTGCTGGGCCGGACCGGTTCCCAGGGGCAGTGTACACAGGTGAGGGGGGCAGGACGGGTTGGGGCTGGGAGGGAGCGGGGCCATCGCACGCTGGGCTGACACGTTCTCACCCCGCAGGTGCGTGTGGAGTTCATGGATGACACGAGCCGCTCCATCATCCGCAACGTCAAGGGGCCGGTGCGGGAGGGCGACGTCCTCACGCTGCTGGAGTCAGAGCGTGAGGCCCGGCGGCTGCGCTGAGCTGGTGAGTGTTGGGGGTACCAGTGAGCATGGGGCTGCCTGTGTGGTCTCGGTGGCCTCCCCCACTGCTCTTTAAACCACTGTGGCCTCCACTGTTGTGTTCTAGGTGATGCAGGCTGACGGCGTGTGCTTGGGGTGGTCGGTTGCCATCTGCTCGGCCAGATGCAGGTCATGGATGGAGAGGAGCGTGGCAGTTGTGTTGCTGCAATAAAGGTCTCGCTTACTCAATGTGTGAGTGCTCCATTGGTCTCAGTATTTATGCATGCAGTTTTTGTTGCTGGGTCCAGCAGAGGAACAAAAGCACACCCTGCTTATTCCTGGGGTTATACGTGCTGCCTTCATTGTAGTATTGCTCCATTCTTGCATTTGTATTGACCTGTCACAACAAAAATAACACTTCTGATTACAGCAACCTCAATCCCTGTTTTTGTGGTAAGAATTCTGCATATAACCAGTAAAGTGGCACTGCTGAACTTACTGGTCTTCTGTGGAATTCGAGTACAAGTTCAAAGTCAGCTTGCAAAGAACAGCTGGCTGCTTTTGTCCTTCTGTACTCAGTAAGCAGTTCTATAAATACACCTATTTGCTGTCTTTCCTGGCAATCACTCACAAGGAGAGTGCTTGTCTCCCCTTAGAAGAGTTGGCAAGTCAATCTCACTTATGTTCTTCCTCAGTTTTCCCTTTCAGTAAGAAGTCAGCTAGAAAGATTTATTGGTATCTATTAGATGAAGTAAAAGTAACACTGAAAGGATGAGGAATGAACCTGAAAACTGTTATGGTCTGAGGGCTGCTTTTTAGGTGCTGGTGCTTTCCATCTGGTAGTAAAGTGACACTGTTTTGTGGTGTGTTTGAACCCAGTCAAGTGTGCAGCTCCTGATCCTGTGGTCTCTGCTGGGAGTGTTCTTCATCCTTCAACGTCCTGAACTTGATTAAGGCACCTCAAGAGTAGGTGGGATTGAGGGTTTGAGTACCTGGAGCTGAGGAGGGCACTCCTGGAATAGATGTTTGAATTGCTGCACTTGGCAGACAGTGAGGATTGTTGCTGGGGCTGGTGGAAGACTGGTTGGTTGGGGTTTTTCTCCCCTCCTGCAGGTGTTGTGCTCTGGTCAGCTCATGGGCAGCCTAAGGAGGATTTTGTGCTCTGGAGAAAGCCCGCATTGATACGTGCTTGTGTTGTTGCTTGATCTAGTTTTTGATTCTTGGGAGGTGGTTCAGTTTTAGGGCATCAGGTGAGTCCGTGCTCCCCTGGTTCATGTGTTGCCTCAGAGTTTACTTCTCTCGCTGCTCTTTGTTCCTGCACAGCTTCAGCATGACCAGGCCCTGTCTGTGCTGAGTGACAAGGCAGGAAGCTTCAGCTGTGAGTTGGTGGCCAGACAGATGTCAACTTGTCATGGGGGTGGCTCAGAGCAGTTGAAGCCCTTCCCAGATATCCCTGTGGGGTCAGCGTGGTCCTTGGCCACATGGAGGGGGGTGACTTTGCATCCCCACTTGAACTGATGATGATAATACAGCTTAATAGCGGAGCGCCAGGGAGAACCAAGGGTAGTAAAGGGCTACATCTGGTGCTAGGATCCTGCTTGGTCCTGTGGAGTGAAACAGGACAGATGATGCCATGACCCAAAAGACTGGGATATTTTGGGTGGCAATAAACTAACTGATGTATGTAGCCAGTCCATAAACTGGCAGGGAAAGAATGGGAATGGGAGGGCTGTGCCAGGCTGTCCTTCTGCTGAAGGGTTTTACCTTGAGCCAGAGACTGCTGCTGGGTCACTGCAAGATTTCAAAATAAGTTTACTTAAAACTTTTATTTGTATCTTAAAAATAGACATCAGTATTAAAACATCAGTAACCAAACCTGTGAGACCAAAGCAGTGAGTATGGAGTACATCCAGAGCAGTGCAGAGGGAGGCTGTGAGCGCTGTGTGTTAACTTCAGTGCAAAGCTGAGACAGGCCCATTGCCACCACAGCGGCGTGTCAACTGGAACCAGTTTCCTGGGAGCATTTCCCAGCTCACAGCACGGCTCACACCAGGCCTGGGGCAGGGGGTAAGAGTGATGCTGGGGAGCCAAGGAGCAGAAATGGGGGCTGTGACATGTCACCTCTGTGAAGGCTTCAGAGCAGAGCCAGCTTCACATGCAAAACCCTTCTCCTTTTCCCTCCCAGTCCTTAGAGCTTTCCTTGTCTGTTCCCACCCTGCCGGCTGCACACACATTCACATACACGTCAACTGACATACGTGTCCATCTCTACAGCTTCCTCTGAGCTCTTCTTGCCCATCTTTTTCTCCCTGGAGCTATATGAGCTGCTCTTGTCCCCTTTGGGAAGGCAAGTGGGCAGAGGGGCTTGGTTGGGGCTCTGGTTGCCTTCACAGTAAGTGGCTACTGACTGTCTTTCCCTTGGGAGGAGGTCCCTGCTCCCTGTGTGGGGTATCTTAAATATCCCTTAATGCATTAATGACTCGGACCCCTCCTGTCAGCTCAGTGGCACCCCTGGGTGCTCAGCGCTTTTGCATATCAAATCACCAAGTGCTTTCTTGTTCAACTCCATCCTTTTGACTAAGCAATGTAATTCTTTTTGCTTTGTGTGCATGTGCTAGGGGGAAAAAATCAGATTTCAGCCAGGAAAGGAAATGCCAGACGAGAAGGAGCAGGATTTCAGTCTGGAATTGCTCCAAGGCAGCACTGACCAGTGGGTTTGTGTCTTCCCCCTGGCACCGTGTAGCACAGCAGGGTCCAGGAGCTCTGCTCCTTGTCACCAGCTCTACTCTTCCCCAGAGCTGCCAGGAGCTGGCCAAGAGAGAGCAGGAACCATGTGCCACTTCGGCTGGGTTTGGTTGCTTCTGGTCCAGCGAGTGAAGGACTTGCAAAGGGCTCCGAGGCAGTGCAGGGCTGATGGGGAGCAGAGGGGATGGGGCCAGCTTCTGCTCATTGTTTCCCACCCCAGGTAGCTTGATGCTTGCCTCCTCTGTCACTTGGTGGAGCAAGGTGGCCGTGCTTGGGCTGCTTCCAGCAGTGGTGAGGCCCAGGAACAGCGCATACTCTGTGACAGGAGGGCTAAAGCATCTGCATGGCGTGATTGAGCAGGTGAGAGGGACATAAACCATAGCCTGGTGCTGAGGGCTGGCTCCTGAGGTCGCTCTAATTTGGTTTCTTTGGGCCTCCAGGGCTCTTGGTGGCTGTTGGTGATGTCCCCTGCTGCAGAGAGAGCAGAGTGAATGTCACTCCAGAGTCACACAGTGTTACCCCAGCAACTCCCAGTGAGGGCCAGCCAGGCTGGTACCCTGCTGCTGAGGATGCAGCGAGTATCTGGCACTCGGGGTGCTCTGCTCTTGCCCTTGTCACAGCCCTACTGCCTGCAGCTGAGCTGGTGCCACCTCTGGTACTCACGTTGAGATGGGCATAGAGGAGCACAGCGATGTTGCTGTGACCAGCCTCCAGCGCGATGGCAACGGCGTTGTTCCCATCCTGAAAACACAAAGGAGAGCCCTCGGGAAGAGGTCTGGGGGGCAGGATGCAGGTGGGTGAACATGCCCGGGCCCCAGAGGCTTACACTGTCCACGATGGAGACGTTGCAGGTGGGCTGAGCCAGCAGCAGCTTCACGGTCTCCACACGCCCGTGCTCACAGGCACACATGAGCGCCGTGGAGCCCTCCTCGTCCTGCAGGTTCACATCAGCTCCACAGGCAAGCAGAGCCTCCACCATCTCCTGCCGGCCATGGCTCACAGCCAGCATCAGCGCTGTCTGCCCGGCCTGCGAGGCAAGGGACAATGCCAGGGAGGCCTGTCCTGGCTGGGCCGCCCGCTCACCCCACTGCCCCAGGCAAGGACCACACTGCGAGGAGCTCCGAATGCAGCACCAGCCCCTCCAGGTTTTGGAGCTGTCCTTGGAAGAGCCAACTGTGGCCCTTGGTGATGCACTGAGGGTCAGGACGCGATGCACCAACCTGGCTGGCCTTGGCGTTGACGTTGCCCATGCTGAAGAGCCTCCTGACCATGTTCATGTCATCTTCCTGCTCGACGGCCGCCAGTGCTGCCAGCATGAGGGCTGTGTAGCCAGCTTTGTTCTGGTGGTCCACGTTACAGACCCCTGTGGGCATAGGCAGAGCTCAGGGTGCTGCGGGGCTGGTTCCCACCCTGCCCAGGGTGCTGTGAGCTGTCCTGTGGCCTGCTGATGGGTTCCCTCCCATCAAATCTGGGCTTCCCGAGGGCTGGGGTGACTTCCCAGCTCCCCACACGTGCATGGACACAGCCCAGGGCAGCTCTCCCTGCTGCTGGCACTTGTGTCCCATGCCTGGCATGGCCATGATGTGAGTGGGGTGGTGGCGGGGGGACACTTGTCAGGGTGGGGAGCACTGACCTGTGTCCAGCAGCAGCTGCACGATGTGGAAGTTGGAGTGGGAGACGCTGTAGTGCAGGGCTGTGTTGCCATTCCCATCTGCCAGGTTCACCACGTGGGCCAGGAGAGCTGGTGACACCTCAGCAAAGGCCAGGAGGTGGTTGGCCACCATGTCGGGCACAGAGGACTTCTGCACTCCTGCAGGACCAGGCTGCTGCTGGCAAGCTGTGGGCAGCAAGAGGGGCTGAGCTGGGGCACTGCACCCCCCAGCCCCAGTGGGGGGCAGAAATCCAGCTCCAGAGGGTAACGGGGTGAAGGCAGCACCCTGAAACCCCAAGCTCACGCTGAGATGGCCTGAGCTGGGGTTTGGGGTATCTGGGACAAAGCGCAGAGCAAAGGGTTGTGTTTTGGGGAAAGGTGCTGAGCTGGCCTTTGCTGGCCCATTTTTGGGGGACGCCAGCAGCCATCCCACCCCATAGCACCCCACTCACCACCTCTTTGCTCTTGGTGGCCCCGGGGTGGCCCAGGTGGGTCTTGACGATGAGGCAGGCCTCCCGCATCCTGGGGCTCAGCTCAAACCTGGGGAGAGCATGAGGGGGGCTGCATCACCCCACCAAAGGGCACCCCAAGTCCCTCCATCGAGGTTTTGTTCCTTTCCCTGATGCTTCCACCCCTCCATGAGCTCCATGGCTGCACCCAGCAGCTTCAGCCTCTGCAAACCCCTTGCAGAGCTGGGCTTATAGGGATGAGCTGAGGCACGATTTACCCATATTTAAGCCAGAAATGCCATTAAGGGCTGTTGGTTTTTTAGTTTGGGTTTTTTTTTGTCCCCCTCCAAACTCTTCAGCAAAGAGGCATCTGGGGCCTCGGTCTCATCCTTTTCCTCAGCAGACCCGAGAAGCT
>NW_009936308.1:552-895 GCF_000696875.1 Nestor notabilis | reverse complement strand
GCTGAATGGCTTTCTGCAGGAGCTGAATGTGGTTCTCCCCACTGGCTGCACTGAAACCGCATGGGGTGATGGAGCCTTCCTCACTCCCTCATTAGCACTTACTTCTCCTTCACCTCAGTGGGCTCCAGCGGGGTCACACTGTCCCCCTCGTGCTCCTGTCCTGGCTCACACTCCCCTTCCCCAGCTTCTTCCTCTGAGCTTTCAGTGTCCTCTTGCTCATCACTGTCGGAGCTGTCAGCTGAAGCCTTCTCAGAGGAGCTGTCTCCCTCCTCCTCCTCCTCACTGGATGTGCTCTAATACCTGTGTGGAGGGAGGATGCTCCGTGCCAACATAGCCACCAGAC
>NW_009936308.1:0-499 GCF_000696875.1 Nestor notabilis | reverse complement strand
GGTCCAGGGGGGTGTCAGGAGCCCCTCAGCACGTACTCCCCGTTCAGCACGCCCACAAACTGCAGGCTCTTCTTGCTGCCTTTGGCCTCGCTCCTGGGGGCACCATCCCGCTTCTTCATGATGGACTTCAGGGCTCCTGGGGGGTAGAGATACGGGTGTCAGGGGCACCACAAACCTGCCAGACTCCATCGAAGGGACATTGACTGGACTTCTTTGTCAGAACCCTATATTCTGCCAAAAGACTTCCTGAAATATTTTCAGAGCAGCTTCCTGGAAGCTCTGTAAAATACAAATAGAACAGTTTAGAGAAAAGAATGTAGTCAGTAAGACAAGCTCAGAAAAATACCCAAACCTGCCCCGGGGGTCGAGCTGCTCTGCTGTGTCCCCTCCATCGCTCCTCTACTCTGTGCCAAAGGACCATCTGGGGCATCCCCTGCACTGGGCTTTATCTCCTCTCCCACCGTGTCGGTCTGGCTGCCCTTGTCCTCACACCTTGCAG
>NW_009936307.1:23697-33620 GCF_000696875.1 Nestor notabilis | reverse complement strand
CCGTCGAAAAAAGGCAAGGGGAGAATAAAAGAATGTCTTAGAGGTCCAGACCCTTAGAGGTCTATCAGGCATGGGATGTGCAGTTTGGTTATGGTTTAATAGGACTGATTATGCTGCAGGCAGCAATATCTTCTTTCTCCCACGCAGAGACACCCACACTAGCTGTTACCTCCTTCTCAAAACCTCACCAAGAGTGCAAAGCAAAAGGCTTTTCCACTCCTAAACAAGGCCTATGACTTCAGGCTGGATGGGCGCTCCTAGTGCCTGGGTGTCTTTCTCACAACACTGAGGTTTGATCCTCTTCCCGGACCCACCACACACCCGGTGCTCAGCCTCGGGAGTGCCGAGCCGATGGGCGAATGGATTCCAGCAATAGCTCCAAATTACTCTTCCCCACCATTTTGTCACCTCTTGCTCAGACCTTTGAAACGCATGTGCTGTTCCTCACCACCACCTGCTAAGAGCACAACACGCTCTCAAGTCTGACGCTGGAGTTTATTTACTGTGAGAAAGACTTTATTTCAAACTCTTTGAAGTGAGTATTTGGAAGAGTGTATATGGAGAATTATTCTGCATGCAGGTATTCTCTTACGAACAATTTTAGTTGAAATTTTCCATTCTGGGACAAGGGAAGCTGGGGTGGAGAGAAGGAACCATTTCAACACGAAGTTAGGGAAGCAGGCATTGTGTGTGCTAGAGAGCAAGCTTTACTGATTGATACACTGTGCCTTCCAGTCTCCTGCAGCTGGATTCCGGGGTTGACATTTAGTAATAGTGGGTGGGATTGTTAAGGTAATATTAATGATTGACCTGTTCCTTTGTCTACAAATGCCTGGCCAGATTTGCCTGGCTTGTGAGCTGCTGACAAAAGTGCACTCCTGTTATTATGCTGTACGCTGATGCCCTGCTCTGAAAAGTCATGCTGTGACCTGGGTTGTGAGCATGAGTTCACTGTCCCCCTGACCTGTCACTTTTGAGACACGGAGAGGAACTTGTCCAACAACATGCTAGAAAGATGCCCAGGTGTGTGGGACAGCAGAAAGCCGCAGTGGTTAGTGCTCACCAGAACCATAATTCCCTTCTCTCCTTGGTCTCTCATGTTGGCAGGCAAGCCCTGTATGAAAATGTAATTCTCTGAGGCTCTGTCCATGTCCACTGTGTCCATTCCTTTTTGAGCTCAAAAATATGTGTTACCATCAAAGAAGTCTAAATAATGCTGGCAGAAACAAGGATGCTATTGTGGAAAACCTTCACTACTTTTGCTCTCTGCTGTCAATTTTGTTAGTAAAATACTAACAACTTTGGGGCAGACATCAGAAAGTATGTGCCAAATAGGGCCACAGAAAGAAAAAGAAGTCACTTGCAGCAGGAGACAACTGCTTTTCTGTTTGGACCAGAATAATCAGCAGACTCTTAAGTCACATCTGTGAGGAAAATAATATTTTTTCCCTACCTCATGTTTCTCTTGGATGTATTGCCTTGTTTTACATACCCTGAGAGGACTAGTCTGGGGCTGCAGGGAGCTAAGAGCACTCAGAGAAGCTCTGTCCCAACTTCATTCCCCTACTCTATACCATGTCTCCCATGAACAACGGCACCGCTTGTTACTGGTAGCTCACCAAGGACAGCCGTATTATTAGAGTTGAAGGAGAACAGTTCCATCTGCCATGCACCTCCTCCTTCATTCCTGGTGCTACCCTTCTGCCTGACGCATCTCTATCAGCCCTTTTATCCACAGTGTCACCCTCTCTTCCCCACACCGCAGCACATCCTAGACCCTTTCTTCCTCCTGGCTTTTGTTTTCAGGAGCTGGCAGCTTAAGCCAGATGTCAGGTGCTTCTCAGTTAGGCAGTTTCTTGGTTAGTGCTGAGGTACCTAAGGTCTCTAATGTGTGAGCATGTGTGCTATACACTGAACTGACCCAGCTGCATAACTTGTTCATTTAACAGCCCTCCCTATCAGGGAGGGAAACAGTAAGACAGTCGGCATGTGAAGGAAGGTTTTCAGCAATGGAGTAGTTGAAGTGTCTGTACCTGGGTTGTAAAATGGGTGTGGAACAACTTAGTGTTGAGAAAGGACTCTGCATCCAAAGCAGCTTTCCACTATTGAGCACTGATGGCAGGAATTACAGGATCATTAAGATTGGAAGAGACCTTTAGTCCAACCTTTTGTTCAAAGCAGTGTCAGCAATGAGGTGAGACCAGTTTCCTTTGGGCGCAATCTGAACTTGAAACCTCCAACGATGGAGACTTCACAGCCTCTCTGGGTAACCCATTCTACTGCTGGACTGGTTCTGGGATAGATGCCACAGAACAGCCTTCACGTACAGTACCATTCACTAACTACAACCCTCTGACTCAGTCCAATCAGTACTTTACCCATCCCATTGGCTACCCATCCAGACCATAATGTCCTAACTTAGATACCAGAACACCATAGGAAACAATGTTGAAAATGCTGCTAAATGCATGGTAAATGCCATCCTCTGCTCTCCATCCATCCATCCACAAATCCCATTCTTTTATCAAAAAAAGGCAGTCAGGCAAGTTCACCAGGAATGATTTATCCTCAGTGAATCCATGCTGATTATTACCAATTGCCTATTTCTTCTTCATGTGTCCAGAAATACCATCTAAGTCAGAACTTGCTTCATTTTTTTTCCAGGGTTTGAAGTGAGACTGGACAACCTGTAGGCTCCCCTTTGAGTGCTTTTTGAATATAGCTGCAACATTTCTCCCGTTGGCAGAGGTATCTGTGGCCTTTCAAAGAAGATCAAAAGTGACCTTGATTCGGCATCAGCCAGCTCTCTCAGCATCCTTGGACACGGCCCTTCTGGATCCGTGGACTTCTATGAGTCAAGTTTTCTCCAGCAATCCCTAAGTCATCCGCTAATGGTCATCCTTCCCTTTCACGAACCCCAGGCCTTGAGGCCTGAAAGACCTTACTGGTCAAGATTAAGGTGAAGAAGGTATTTTGTTTCTCAGGTTTGTCTGTGCCCACTCTTACTAATCACCCAGCCTATTCAGTAACAACCTGCCATTTTCCTTGTTCAGCCTTTTATCACTTGTTTGGCAATTGAAGCTCTTCTTGTTACCCTTGACATGCAAACTTAAACTCCAGATGATGTATAGCTTTCCTGAAACCATCCCTACATGCCCATGCAATGTTTCTAAATTCCTCCTTTGTGGCCTACCCCTGCTTACATCTCTTTATGCTCTTCTTTTACATCGGCGTTCTTTTACACTGGAGGTCTGGTAGAGACCAGCTTTCTACCTACCTGGTCTGCTGATATGTCTCCTTTTTCCCTTAATACTGAGATGACCTGTTCTTGCACTTGGTTGAAGCCTCAGAGATCTCATCACTGTTGGAGACACTGATAGAGTAAAAAGGCTGCTTATTCCCCTGCTGTGCACTGAAAGAGGCAAGGAACAAGACGTCCTGAGCTCCAGAACTCATTACATATGGGTGCACCTTTACTAGAGTGGACTAGCATTGAGCAAGTTGCCACCTTTCACCACATCTGAGGCATTAGTAATAAGCCCCCTGCTGCGTGGATTATCTGCTTGCTGTTGACACTGAAACATAGTAGGTTTTCTATGTGGGGGTGCTAATAGGTTCTTCTCTCTCTTCAGACATGCAGGCTCTTTAGGTACAGAGTGTGTGTATGGGAGTGGAGGTGGAATTAGGTTTGTTCAAACAGTTCTTATGTTAGCATTTCCTAACGTTTTAATGTTTAAATTTTAATTCCACAAAAATACTGTGAAAAGTGGTGTTTTACATAAATGGATTCACCATCCACTGCTGTTGTGTCTCTCAACCTGGTGTTAGAAGCATGAGGAGGCTTCTCCGTGGAACCCTGGATTTTGGTTAATTTGGACCTTTTAATGCCAATTAAAGTGTGTATTTATATGGTTTGTGGCAGAGAGGGCTCTGAAGACTCATTGGGCATACCTGGAAGCCAGCATCCTGTTTGTTTGCACAGAGCATGCTGGTGGGTGAATTGGAAAAAGAAAACAGTTAGATCTTCACTTCCAAGACTGTCATGCAAGCCTAAGTACCTTCATGAAGCAGAAGATCACACATTCAGAAAAAAAAAAGAAAGGAAAAAAAAGAGGAAGAGCAATTGTTAAGTGCACAGAGCAAGCAAAGCAGTGCAAATGTTTGCTCTGTGCCCTCACAGACTGCAAGACACTATTGTATATGCAGGTTCTTCATTAGTGGCAGGTACAGAGAGGAAAAGGAATGCAGAAGTCACTTCACTCACTTTTCCAGACACTTTCCTCCAGACATAAAGATCAGTTGCTTGCTTGGCCAAATAGATCAAAACAGGCAAGTCACATCTGAAGAATATCTTAGGAGATGGCAAAATACAGGCCCAACACTCTGGGTGGCAAACCAGTTGTCTGGGGGCTGAATCTTTCAACAGCAAGGCAAATCTTGGGAAAAGTTCCTCGTTTCCACCTCTCAGTTGTGAGCGTAGAAAACCCAACATGTCCCCTGAGAGAACTGCAAGCAGCTGACGGAAGTGCAGGGAGCTAACAATCATCTCTGCCACTCTAAACACCAGTGAAGGACTAGTCCATTATGTAGTGTGATCTCCGATTATTTTTCTACAGAATAGAGTTTTAAAGACTTGTCTACATTTTGGCTTGCTTCTCCTTATGGATGTTCCTTTTCCCAAGGCAAACTATGTATTTGTCTTTGTAGCTGTAATTATTCCTGAAAATGGGTGGATGCAACCTAAGAATAGGACTTCTCTGGCTAAAAGAAATTATGCCTTAGAAAGTTCTGCTTGTGGATTCTATGAATGTGAAGTAAAACACACTCCTGATTGCTGTATCTGTGCTGCCAATCTTTTCTGAAGCTTAAGATAACTCAATTAAACATTTCCTGATATTTTCTGATTTTGGCATTTAGATTTCCTGAGCCAGTTTTTTTTCCTTTTATGTTTATAGCAAACTTACCCACTCACATAAGACAAGTAAGTGGAATTATCAATATGTCTATATAAAAATCAATTGTTTGTGCACTGACAGTTCCATTAGTGCCTTGTAGGGTGACTCTTTCAAGGAGAGAAATGGATTATCCCTCCTGCCCCCCCCAATGGAAAACATAATTAATTTCATGGCTTTGCAAACGTAAGCAGCTGAAGCTATTTTAGAATCATTATATCTGACTATATTTCATGCTTCATTTAAGATAAGTGAGTGCAAAATCCAAACAAAGTAGGTGTCCAATTTACATTTCAAAGCAAAAGGGAATTTTAGCAATTAGCTCTCTTGGTGCAGCATCGTCTTTGTTTCTACTTTGCAAACATCTCTCCTGCATGCCACGCATGGCTCGCTCAGTCACAGCCTGCCCTGTGTGCTCATGGGGTCCCAGCAGAGCTCCCCAGCCAGTTCCTGGCACACAGCACACACCACTTTTTCTGTTGTAAGTCTATAGAGATTTTTTACCTTTTAAACATTAGCAATCAGGGCTCTAGCATTACTGTATTTTCACAGTTCTTGCACATTCTTACTTCGCATGCTGGTGCATAGCCACATCTAATTAGTACAACATTGAGTCAGCTTTGCTTGGTCCTTGAGACAGTGATGGTCTCCCGTTCCAAAGTCATTGTACATGTCCTCAACACACACGTACCTGCTGCTGTGCTGCAGATGCAGTGTTGAGACAAGCAAAGAGAGTCTTTTTCTCAAAACCATCCCCATGTTTCTTTGTACTCTGCACAAAGAAACTTGTTATATGGGAGCTTAAAGAATAGAGTAAGGATCCACATATCATGAAAGAGATTGAATGCCTCGTGGTCCCAGAAAGCAATTCCTGTAACTCCAGGTGCACCGCAGCCAAGATGAAGACAAGAGGAGATGCTCCATGCTGGAAGTGAGCTGTCCAGGTAGAGCACACAAGATACACAGAAGGTATAATTATTACATATCACAACACATAGTTGTTCATATTCCTAGAAAGCTGTGATGCCGGTGGACAGTGGCTCTCTGTTGTTCTGCCCTTCTCTCTCTTTCTCTCTCTTCCCTTCCTCTTTAATTTCCCTTCTTTAGGCAAGACAGAAAGAGGTTGGATGATTTATCCAATTTCTCCTGCAATTTTGGTTATCTTAGCTCAATTTCTGGTGTTTGGAAGACTTGTTTTGTGGTAAGTGCAGTTTCTCTTTGGTGCAATTCACTATGTGATAGGATGCCTACTCTGTTTCATACTCTTTCAGCCAGCTATTTACCTGGTATGGAATTCCCTTCTCAAGGATTATTTAAGACACCAAAGAGAATGCTACCATTTGTGATTGCTAATAACTACAGAGAAGTTCTCAAAACCCTTTTTTTGGTTTTGGATTGTTTTTTTGTGTGGGTGTGGGGTTTTTTTGTTTGTTTGGTTTTGGTTTTTTGGGGTTTTTTTGTTTTGCTTTTTTGGTTTGGGTTTTTTTTGGGAGGGGGGCATGTTCCTTGACTTTCAGTACTCACGTTCACTAATGCATTCCTTCTGCTCTATACCACCTCACAGATGTAGAGAGCAGGTACAATATACAGTCTGGGTGAGGAGTCTATAGTCTGACAGAGACAAGTCCATGCAGAAGACTATAAGCACATTTCCCTCCTATTTTGTCTCTATCTCTGCATGCTGGAAGTCTCCAGCATGGGACTTCTTAATCCCTCTGCAGGAGAACACACAGGACACACAGTATGTTCGCACACCTACACCCTGCAACACATGGAGGCATACATGGTTATTTTACTCCTGGCCTTCTGCTGTTAGTTTGTATAATTGCAAAAGAGCAATTAAATGTTTTTATTACACAGTGGCTGCAGGAAGTGCCATGTGAAAACTTCAGAGAAGTCCAGAAGTAATTATCCTGTTTAAAAGTAGTCTCAGTCTTTCTTTTGTTTTTGAAATAGCTGTTGACCCGAAATGACCAGTAAACATAAAATGAACCAAGTGGGCTCTAAACCAGCCCAGAAGGATTAGAAATGGTGCATTAATTATATTTGTAATGCATATACTCAACACTACTGAAAATGATAGGTAACAAATGTTTGGGGAAAAAAGCATAGTTTTCTTAGTGCTGTGCTAGAACACCCTACCCTTTGGCAAGGGAACAATCAGTGATCTAGATAAGTAACTCCTGAGTCACCATTTACTGATAACTCTATCAGAGTGCACCACTGGGACCAGTGTTGTGCAGAAAAGTGGCCAAACAGGACACTGAGGACACAAATCTACTACTGAAGGCAGTAGATTTCAGAATGAAATTGCACTCAGTTTACATAAAAAAAAAAAAAAAAAATCTTTACAAAGGAAAGATAAGAAGGTTTCGGGGGTAAAAGCTGCACTTTGTTTTGCAAATTTTGCACACTCTTATTATATTATCTTACTCTGGATTTAGTATTTTCTCAGTATAACGTAAAATTATTCGGAGGAAGGAATCATTCAAGGTTCTCCTCTTGTTCTCCACCTCCCCCCTCCTCCCTTTATTTCCCAGTGGGATTTTTAATACTACAATAACTTCCTCCCTCCCCTCTTCTTTTCCCCTCATGAGGAACATGTATTTTTCAGTGCTGACTGTAAGGCACAAAGATCTACAATTCTGTTTAGCTTGAAACTGAATACTTTGTCTTTCTGAGTATGGGCTCTCCATTTGTCACGTGTTTTGATATTCGGGGTTTTTTTAAATCATGTGAGGTTTTACTGTGGATTATACTCTGCTTTATTTTTGTTTGTTTGTTTTCATTGCTAAATGAGTGGTCTTTTCAGCATTTTAATATTCTTGCATGAGAGGCTGTCCTGAGCCTTTTATAACAGTTTGCTTTGGAAAAGGAGGTTGTGCATTCATGCTCTCCGCATGTATCCATTTTTTTAGCCCCTCTGCGATGACTTTCATATCTGCTAGACAGCTTCAGTGATACTGGATGGAAGGAAGGGTAGAAAACCCAATGAATTTGGTGTCTTAAACATTTTGTAAAACTTAGTTTTTAGCAAGGAGACCACAGTACCATGTGTAAGAGTAGGCAGAGGCAGGTCAGGTATTCTCTTTTCTGGCCAGCTCCTTAAAAGCTTTTAAGCAGGGGTAAACTGGGCAGTTGGCACCCTGAGTCCTGTTTCAAGTCAGCCACAGCACACATTGCCTCTTGACCCCTGTTCACTCAACCAAAAAGAGCTCATGGTCCTGGGAGCCATTATGCTGTTTAGCTATTATTTGGCAGGCTCCTGCACTTGCTTGTCTGTCTCACTATGTATCACAGTCTAGAGCTCATTAGTGTCTGTTTCTTGCTTTTGCTGCATGCTGTAGTGCTGTACTCCTTACCATCTTACTCTCCTATGCCTGGGAACATCTTGATAACGGCAATGGTGACAGACCTTGGATGGCAGATGACAGTGGCTGTGCATGAGGTCATGCTGGAACACCTCAAAGTGTGTGGCCATAGATAAGCCCATAGGCCATAGATAAGAGTAGATACACCATGGAAGGTCTGCGGCCATGAGTAAGACCATCTTAATGCGGGTTGACTTCTGAAGGGACCATGGCTGTGGGTAAGGCCACACTGGAGCAGGTATCTCTCTGAAGGCATTGTGGCCCATGGATAAGGCCGCACTGGAACAGCTGCACAACAAAGTGACTGCAACTGTGGATAAGTCTATGCTGCAGCAGGAGTACCCCTGAAGAGATATAGTGTCTCATAGACAAGGGTCCATGTAGAGCAGGTACACCCCTAAGGGACTGCAGGCTGTTCTGCAAGTTCATTGCAATATTAAACCAGATGGTCTGGTCCAAAGGAATTAGGAGTGGATATCATAATGGAAATACCTTTAAATTGTTGTAACCCATGACTGTAGTTGCATGTTACAGGAATTACTATAGGAGGAAAACTTGAACCAATGGAGAACAAACCTTAGAAGACACAGTGCAAGTGTGTTTTCAGATCAGCGACCTGATCTGAACTGGCTTTGGTGTCTCCACATTGCATAATCACTAAAGTTTCTCTTGGTGCTATGGAACTAAACTCCCACCAGAAATTAACCACACAGAGGCTGATTTGTCTTCTATGCTGTGCTGTTACACATACCAATATAGCTGAAAATGCAATTAAACCATTTAAGTGTTCTTAATTGCACAGATTTTTTAAAATCAGAATTGTTACAGATAATTTTGAATACTTTTAGGGGGTAATTAGCATCTGTATAAATGATGGGATTTTACATCCTGTGGCTTCAGACAAGGAAGCTAGAATAATCATTTGTCTTAGAAAACCTGGTAGACTGCATGGACTACAAAACTTCTAAATGATAGACCTGAACACATTTTTTTATTCCAGCAGAAATCTCATTCAGATTTAACTGTCATCATGGCTTTTACACTTGCCTAGGGCATACATTATAGTGTTACACAGAGACAGCATAAGGAGTTGTTCATCCAAAGAGCACGCAATAACTTCATAGCACAGAGGCCAGTAAAGATAATCCATGTAGAACTGATTGCTTGTAGAACAAATGTAAACTGATAGCAAAGCCAGTGCAGTCAGCCATTCAGGTTGATGATGCAATACGTTATGCTGACTCATTCCTAATGCAAAGAAAAACATATGAAAATAATTTATTAAAATTTTACTATATTAATGCTCAAAAATCCAGCTGTGCATTTACACATGGGCTACACTCAACTGCATTTTCAGATGGGGTCCTGTGCTGGCTGAAAGGTTTTCTATAAGAGCCTACATTTTTAATGTGAATGGGGAAGTGCACATACTGATGCATACTGATTTCATAAAAGTGAGGTTGCTTACTTTTCACCTACAGAACATAAATAACACCGTTGTAGAAAAAGTGCCCCTTATCTTTCTCATGTCAGAAGTACTGTGAATTACAACAGTAGCTCATGTTGCCCCCCGAGGCACCAGATTCCTTCAGTGGAAGAG